>NC_041006.1:26205964-26380920 GCF_004193775.1 Glycine soja
TCGTGGGCGGAGGATGCATGAACGAAAACGCAATTCATGGGGCTCCGAAAAGGTGTAGAGAATGGAGAATTGCATAAGCAATCACTACGCATGGCTCCAAACTCGTGGGCGGAGGATGCATAAACGAAAAGCAATTCATGGGGCTCCGAAAAGGGGTAGAGAATGGAGAATTGCACTAAGCAATCACTACGCATGGCTCCAAACTCATGGGTGGAGGATGCATGAACGAAAACGCAATTCATGGGGCTCCAAAAAGGGTAGAGAATGGAGAATTGCACTAAGCAATCACTACGATGGCTCCAAACTCGTGGGTGGAGGATGCATGAACGAAAACGCAATTCATGGGGCTTCGAAAAAGGGTAGAGAATGGAGAATTGCACTAAGCAATCACTACGCATGGCTCCAAACTCGTGGGTGGAGGATGCATGAACGAAAACGCAATTCATGGGGCTCCGAAAAGGGGTAGAGAATGGAGAATTGCACTAAGCAATCACTACGCATGGCTCCAAACTCGTGGGTGGAGGATGCATGAACGAAAACGCAATTCATGGGCTCCGAAAAGGGTAGAGAATGGAGAATTGCACTAAGCAATCACTACGCATGGCTCCAAACTCGTGGGTGGAGGATGCATGAACGAAAACGCAATTCATGGGGCTCCAAAAGGGTAGAGAATGGAGAATTGCACTAAGCAATCACTACGCATGGCTCCAAACTCGTGGGTGGAGGATGCATGAACGAAAACGCAATTCATGGGGCTCCGAAAAGGGGTAGAGAATGGAGAATTGCACTAAGCAATCACTACGCATGGCTCCAAACTCGTGGGTGGAGGATGCATGAACGAAAACGAATTCATGGGGCTCCGAAAAAAGGTAGAGAATGGAGAATTGCACTAAGTAATCACTACGCATGGCTCCAAACTCGTGGGTGGAGGATGCATGAACGAAAACGCAATTCATGGGGCTCCGAAAAGGGTAGAGAATGGAGAATTGCACTAAGCAATCACTACGCATGGCTCCAAACTCGTGGGTGGAGGATGCATGAACGAAAACGCAATTCATGGGGCTCCGAAAAGGGGTAGAGAATGGAGAATTGCACTAAGCAATCACTACGCATGGCTCCAAACTCGTGGGTGGAGGATGCATGAACGAAAACGCAATTCATGGGGCTCCGAAAAGGGTAGAGAATGGAGAATTGCACTAAGCAATCACTACGCATGGCTCCAAACTCGTGGGTGGAGGATGCATGAACGAAAACGCAATTCATGGGGCTCCGAAAAGGGGTAGAGAATGGAGAATTGCACTAAGCAATCACTACGCATGGCTCCAAACTCGTGGGTGGAGGATGCATGAACGAAAACGCAATTCATGGGGCTCCGAAAAGGGGTAGAGAATGGAGAATTGCACTAAGCAATCACTACGCATGGCTCCAAACTCGTGGGTGGAGGATGCATGAACGAAAACGCAATTCATGGGGCTCCGAAAAGGGGTAGAGAATGGAGAATTGCACTAAGCAATCACTACGCATGGCTCCAAACTCGTGGGTGGAGGATGCATGAACGAAAACGCAATTCTTGGGGCTCCGGAAAGGGGTAGTGAATGGATAATTGCACTAAGAAATCACTACGCATGGCTCCAAACTCAAGGGTGGAGGATACATGAAGGAAAACGTAATTCATGGGGCTTCGAAAAGGGGTAGAGAATGGAGAATTGCACTAAGCAATCACTACGCATGGCTCCAAACTCGTGGGGGAGGATGCATGAACGAAAACCAATTCATGGGGCTCCAAAAGGGGTAGAGAATGGAGAATTGCACTAAGCAATCACTACGCATGGCTCCAAACTCGTGGGGGAGGATGCATGAACGAAAATGCAATTCATGGGGCTCCGAAAAGGGGTAGAGAATGGAGAATTGCACTAAGCAATCACTACGCATGGCTCCAAACTCGTGGGTGGAGGATGCATGAACGAAAACGCAATTCATGGGCTCCGAAAAAGGGTAGAGAATGGAGAATTGCACTAAGAAATCACTACGCATGGCTCCAAACTCGTGGGTGGAGGATGCATGAACGAAAACGCAATTCATGGGGCTCCGAAAAAGGGTAGAGAATGGAGAATTGCACTAAGCAATCACTACGCATGGCTCCAAACTCGTGGGCGGAGGATGCATGAACGAAAACGCAATTCATGGGGCTCCGAAAAGGGTAGAGAATGGAGAATTGCACTAAGCAATCACTACGCATGGCTCCAAACTCGTGGGTGGAGGATGCATGAACGAAAAAGCAATTCATGGGGCTCCGAAAAGGGGTAGAGAATGGAGAATTGCACTAAGCAATCACTACGCATGGCTCCAAACTCGTGGGTGGAGGATGCATGAACGAAAACGCAATTCATGGGGCTCCAAAAAGGGTAGAGAATGGAGAATTGCACTAAGCAATCACTACGCATGGCTCCAAACTCGTGGGTGGAGGATGCATGAACGAAAACGCAATTCATGGGGCTTCGAAAAAGGGGTAGAGAATGGAGAATTGCACTAAGCAATCACTACGCATGGCTCCAAACTCGTGGGCGGAGGATGCATGAACGAAAACGCAATTCATGGGGCTCCGAAAAGGGGTAGAGAATGGAGAATTGCACTAAGCAATCACTACGCATGGCTCCAAACTCGTGGGTGGAGGATGCATGAACGAAAAGCAATTCATGGGGCTCCGAAAAGGGGTAGAGAATGGAGAATTGCACTAAGCAATCACTACGCATGGCTCCAAACTCGTGGGTGGAGGATGCATGAACGAAAACGCAATTCATGGGGCTCCAAAAAGGGGTAGAGAATGGAGAATTGCACTAAGCAATCACTACGCATGGCTCCAAACTCGTGGGTGGAGGATGCATGAACGAAAACGCAATTCATGGGGCTCCGAAAAGGGGTAGAGAATGGAGAATTGCACTAAGCAATCACTACGCATGGCTCCAAACTCGTGGGTGGAGGATGCATGAACGAAAACGCAATTCATGGGGCTCCGAAAAGGGGTAGAGAATGGAGAATTGCACTAAGCAATCACTACGCATGGCTCCAAACTCGTGGGGAGGATGCATGAACGAAAACGCAATTCATGGGGCTCCGAAAAAGGTAGAGAATGGAGAATTGCACTAAGCAATCACTACGCATGGCTCCAAACTCGTGGGTGGAGGATGCATGAACGAAAACGCAATTCATGGGGCTCCGAAAAGGGTAGAGAATGGAGAATTGCACTAAGCAATCACTACGCATGGCTCCAAACTCGTGGGCGGAGGATGCATGAACGAAAAAGCAATTCATGGGGCTCCGAAAAGGGGTAGAGAATGGAGAATTGCACTAAGCAATCATACGCATGGCTCCAAACTCATGGGTGGAGGATGCATGAACGAAAACGCAATTCATGGGGCTCCAAAAAGGGTAGAGAATGGAGAATTGCACTAAGCAATCACTACGCATGGCTCCAAACTCGTGGGTGGAGGATGCATGAACGAAAACGCATTCATGGGGTTCGAAAAAGGGTAGAGAATGGAGAATTGCACTAAGCAATCACTACGCATGGCTTCAAACTCGTGGGCGGAGGATGCATGAACGAAAACGCAATTCATGGGGCTCCGAAAAGGGGTAGAGATGGAGAATTGCACTAGCAATCACTATGCATGGCTCCAAACTCATGGGTGGAGGATGCATGAACGAAAACGCAATTCATGGGGCTCCGAAAAAGGGTAGAGAATGGAGAATTCCACTATGCAATCACTACGCATGGCTCCAAACTCGTGGGTGGAGATGCATGAACGAAAACGCAATTCATGGGGTTCCAAAAAGGGTAGAGAATGGAGAATTGCACTAAGCAATCATTACGCAAGGCTCCAGACTAGTGGGTGGAGGATGCATGAACGAAAAAGTAATTCATGGGGATCCGAAAAGGGTAGAGAATGCAATATTGCACTAAGCAATCATTACGCATGGCTCCAGACTAGTGGGTGGAGGATGCATGAACGAAAACGCAATTCATGGGGCTCCAAAAAGGGGTAGAGAATGGAGAATTGCACTAAGCAATCACTACGCATGGCTCCAAACTCGTGGGCGGAGGATGCATGAACGAAAACACAATTCATGGGGCTTCGAAAAAGGGTAGAGAATGGAGAATTGCACTAAGCAATCACTACGCATGGCTCCAAACTCGTGGGCGGAGGATGCATGAACGAAAAGGCAATTCATGGGGCTCCGAAAAGGGGTAGAGAGTGGAGAATTGCACTAAGCAATCACTACGCATGGCTCAAAACTCGTGGGTGGATGATGCATGACCGAAAACGCAATTGATGGGGTTCCGAAAAGGGTAGAGAATGGAGAATTGCACTAAGCAATCACTACGCATGGCTCCAAACTCGTGGTTGGAGGATGCATGAACAAAAACGCAATTCATGGGGCTCCGAAAAGGGGTAGAGATTGGAGAATTGCACTAAGCAATCACTACGCATGGCTCCAAACTCGTGGGTGGAGGATGCATGAACGAAAACGCAATTCATGGGGTTTCGAAAAAGGGTAGAGAATGGAGAATTGCACTAAGCAATCACTACGCATGGCTTCAAACTCGTGGGCGGAGGATGCATGAACGAAAACGCAATTCATGGGGCTCCGAAAAGGGGTAGAGTATGGAGAATTGCACTCAGCAGTCGCTATGCATGGCTCCAAACTCATGGGTGGTGGATGCATGAACGAAAATGCAATTCATGGGGCTCCGAAAAAGGGTAGAGAATGGAGAATTCCACTATGCAATCACTATGCATGGCTCCAAACTCGTGGGTGGATGATGCAAGAACGAAAACGCAATTCATGGGGTTCCAAAAAGGGTAGAGAATGGAGAATTGCACTAAGCAATCATTACGCATGGCTCCAAACTCGTGGGCGGAGGATGCATGAACGAAAACACACTTCATGGGGCTCCAAAAAGGGGTAGACAATGGAGATTTGCACTAAGCAATCACTACGCATGGCTCCAAACTCGTGGGCGGAGGATGCATGAACGAAAACGCAATTCATGGGGCTCCGAAAAGGGGTAGAGAATGGAGAATTGCACTAAGCAACAACTACGCATGGCTCCAAACTTGTGGGTTAAGGATGCATGAACCAAAACGTAATTCATGTGGCTCCGAAAAGGGGTAGAGAATAGAGAATTGCACTAAGAAATCACTACGCATGGCTCAAAACTCATGGGCGAAGGATGCATGAACGAAAACGCATTTCATGGGGCTCCGAAAAAAGGTAGAGAATGGAGAATTGCACTAGGCAATCACTACGCATGGCTCCAAACTCGTGGGCGGAGGATGCATGAACGAAAACGCAATTCATGGGGCTCCGAAAAGGTGTAGAGAATGGAGAATTGCATTAAGCAATCACTACGCATGGCTCCAAACTCGTGGGCGGAGGATGCATAAACGAAAAAGCAATTCATGGGGCTCCGAAAAGGGGTAGAGAATGGAGAATTGCACTAAGCAATCATTACGCATGGTTCCAAACTCATGAGTGGAGGATGCATGAACGAAAACGCAATTCATGGGGCTCCAAAAAAGGGTAGAGCATGGAGAATTGCACTAAGCAATCACTACGGATGGCTCCAAACTCGTGGGTGGAGGATGCATGAACGAAAACGCAATTCATGGGGTTTCGAAAAAGGGTAGAGAATGGAGAATTGCACTAAGCAATCACTACGCATGGCTTCAAACTCGTGGGCGGAGGATGCATGAACGAAAACGCAATTCATGGGGCTCCGAAAAGGGGTAGAGTATGGAGAATTGCACTCAGCAGTCGCTATGCATGGCTCCAAACTCATGGGTGGTGGATGCATGAACGAAAATGCAATTCATGGGGCTCCGAAAAAGGGTAGAGAATGGAGAATTCCACTATGCAATCACTATGCATGGCTCCAAACTCGTGGGTGGATGATGCAAGAACGAAAACGCAATTCATGGGGTTCCAAAAAGGGTAGAGAATGGAGAATTGCACTAAGCAATCATTACGCAAGGCTCCAGACTAGTGGGTGGAGGATGCATGAACGAAAAAGTAATTCATGGGGATCCGAAAAGGGTAGAGAATGGAATATTGCACTAAGCAATCATTACGCATGGCTCCAGACTAGTGGGTGGAGGATGCATGAACGAAAACGCAATTCATGGGGCTCCAAAAAGGGGTAGAGAATGGAGAATTGCACTAAGCAATCACTACGCATGGCTCCAAACTCGTGGGCGGAGGATGCATGAACGAAAAGGCAATTCATGGGGCTCCGAAAAGGGGTAGAGAGTGGAGAATTGCACTAAGCAATCACTACGCATGGCTCAAAACTCGTGGGTGGATGATGCATGACCGAAAACGCAATTGATGGGGTTCCGAAAAGGGTAGAGAATGGAGAATTGCACTAAGCAATCACTACGCATGGCTCCAAACTCGTGGTTGGAGGATGCATGAACAAAAACGCAATTCATGGGGCTCCGAAAAGGGGTAGAGATTGGAGAATTGCACTAAGCAATCACTACGCATGGCTCCAAACTCGTGGGTGGAAGATGCATGAACGAAAATGCAATTCTTGGGGCTCCAAAAAGGGGTAGAGAATGGAGAATTGCACTAAGAAATCACTACGCATGGCTCCAAACTCGTGGGCGGAGGTTGCCTGAATGAAAACGCAATTCATGGGGCTCCGAAAAGGGGTAGAGAATGGATCATTGCACTAAGCAATCACTAAGCATGGCTCCAAACTCATGGATGGAGGATGCATAAACGAAAACGCAATTCATGGGGCTCCGAAAAAGGGTAGAGAATGGAGAATTGCACTAAGCAATCATTACGCATGGCTCCAAACTCGAGGGTGGAGGATGCATGAACGAAAAAGCAATTCATGGGGCTTCGAAAAGGGGTAGAGAATGGAGAATTGCACTAAGCAATCATTACGCATGGCTCCAAACTCGTGGGCGGAGGATGCATGAACGAAAACACACTTCATGGGGCTCCAAAAAGGGGTAGAGAATGGAGATTTGCACTAAGCAATCACTACGCATGACTCCAAACTCGTGGGCGGAGGATGCATGAACGAAATCGCAATTCATGGGGCTCCGAAAAGGGGTAGAGAATGGAGAATTGCACTAAGCAACAACTACGCATGGCTCCAAACTTGTGGGTTGAGGATGCATGAACCAAAACGTAATTCATGTGGCTCCGAAAAGGGGTAGAGAATAGAGAATTGCACTAAGAAATCACTACGCATGGCTCAAAACTCATGGGCGAAGGATGCATGAACGAAAACGCATTTCATGGGGCTCCGAAAAAAGGTAGAGAATGGAGAATTGCACTAGGCAATCACTACGCACGGCTCCAAACTCGTGGGCGGAGGATGCATGAACGAAAACGCAATTCATGGGGCTCCGAAAAGGTGTAGAGAATGGAGAATTGCATTAAGCAATCACTACGCATGGCTCCAAACTCGTGGGCGGAGGATGCATAAACGAAAATGCAATTCATGGGGCTCCAAAAAGGGGTAGAGAATGGAGAATTGCACTAAGCAATCATTACGCATGGTTCCAAACTCATGGGTGGAGGATGCATGAACGAAAACGCAATTCATGGGGCTCCAAAAAAGGGTAGAGCATGGAGAATTGCACTAAGCAATCACTACGGATGGCTCCAAACTCGTGGGTGGAGGATGCATGAACGAAAACGCAATTCATGGGGTTTCGAAAAAGGGTAGAGAATGGAGAATTGCACTAAGCAATCACTACGCATGGCTTCAAACTCGTGGGCGGAGGATGCATGAACGAAAACGCAATTCATGGGGCTCCGAAAAGGGGTAGAGTATGGAGAAATGCACTCAGCAGTCGCTATGTATGGCTCCAAACTCATGGGTGGTGGATGCATGAACGAAAATGCACTTCATGGGGCTCCGAAAAAGGGTAGAGAATGGAGAATTCCACTATGCAATCACTATGCATGGCTCCAAACTCGTGGGTGGATGATGCAAGAACGAAAACGCAGTTCATGGGGTTCCAAAAAGGGTAGAGAATGGAGAATTGCACTAAGCAATCATTACGCAAGGCTCCAGACTAGTGGGTGGAGGATGCATGAACGAAAAAGCAATTCATGGGGCTCCGAAAAGGGTAGAGAATGGAATATTGCACTAAGCAATCATTACGCATGGCTCCAGACTAGTGGGTGGAGGATGCATGAACGAAAACGCAATTCATGGGGCTCCAAAAAGGGGTAGAGAATGGAGAATTGCACTAAGCAATCACTATGCATGGCTCCAAACTCGTGGGCGGAGGATGCATGAACGAAAACACAATTCATGGGGCTTCGAAAAAGGGTAGAGAATGGAGAATTGCACTAAGCAATCACTACGCATGGCTCCAAACTCGTGGGCGGAGGATGCATGAACGAAAAGGCAATTCATGGGGCTCCGAAAAGGGGTAGAGAGTGGAGAATTGCACTAAGCAATCACTACGCATGGCTCAAAACTCGTGGGTGGATGATGCATGACCGAAAACGCAATTCATGGGGTTCCGAAAAGGGTAGAGAATGGAGAATTGCACTAAGCAATCACTACGCATGGCTCCAAACTCGTGGGCGGAGGATGCATGAACAAAAACGCAATTCATGGGGCTCCGAAAAGGGGTAGAGAATGGAGAATTGCACTAAGCAATCACTACGCATGGTTCCAAACTCGTGGGCAGAGGATGCATGAACGAAAACGCAATTCATGGGGCTTCAAAAAAGGGTAGAGAATGGAGAATTGCACTAAGCAATCACTAGGCATGGCTCCAAACTCGTGGGCGGAGGATGCATGAACGAAAAGGCAATTCATGGGGCTCTGAAAAGGGGTAGAGAGTGGAGAAATGCACTAAGCAATCACTATGCATTTCTCCAAACTCGTGGGTGGTGGATGCATGAACGAAAACGCAATTCATGGGGCTCCGAAAAAGGGTAGAGAATGGAGAATTGCACAAAGCAATCACTACAAATGGCTCCAAACTCGTGGGTGGAGGATGCATGAACGAAAATGCAATTCATGGGGCTCCGAAAAAGGGTAGAGAATGGAGAATTGCACTAAGCAATCACTACGCATGGATCCAAACTCGTGGGTGGATGATGCATGAACGAAAACGTAATTCATGGGGTTCGGAAAAGGGTAGAGAATGGAGAATTGCACTAAGCAATCACTACGCATGGCTCCAAACTCGTGGGCGTAGGTTGCATGAACGAAAACACAATTCATGGGGCTCCGAAAAGTGGTAGAGAATGGAGAATTGCACTAAGCAATCACTACGCATGACTCCAAACTCATGGGTGGAGGATGCATGAAGGAAAACACAATTCATGGGGCTCCGAAAAAGGGTAGAGATTGGAGAATTGCACTAAGCAATCACTACGCATGGCTCCAAACTCGTGGGTAGAGGATGCATGAATGAAAACGCAATTCATGGGGCTCCGAAAAGGGGTAGAGAATGGAGAATTGCACTAAGCAATCAGACGCATGGCTCCAAACTCGTGGGCGGAGGATGCATGAACGAAATCGCAATTCATGGGGCTCCGAAAAGGGGTAGAGAATGGAGAATTGCACTAAGCAATCACTACACATGGCTCCATACTCGTGGGTGGAGGATGCATGAACCAAAACGCAATTCATGTGGCTCCGAAAAGGGGTAGAGAATGGAGAATTGCACTAAGCAATCACTACGCATGGTTCCAAACTCGTGGGCGGAGGATGCATGAACGAAATCGCAATTCATTTTGCTCCGAAAAAGGGTAGAGAATGGAGAATTGCACTAACCAATCACTATGCATTGCTCCAAACTCGTGGGTGGAGGATGCATGAACGAAAATGCAATTCATGGGGCTTCGAAAAAGGGTAGAGAATGGAGAATTGCACTAAGCAATCACTATGCATGGCTCCTAACTCGTGGGTGGAGGATGCATGAACGAAAACGCAATTCATGGGGCTCCGAAAAAAGGGTGGGCAGGACCGAATGGTCCACCGGGTTTCTTTTCAACCTAAAAAGGCAAACATGTTTTTTGCAAAGAAAAATAAATCGTTCGCGAGAGCCCTACGTCTTAGAACAACAATATACTTATGCCAAGGGTAATCTTCCTTGTACCCGAAAATGAAATGCAGGATGTCAACTTTTAGCTTTTGAATGAAAATTCAGGGGAAACATCAGGTTAAGCTGAAACTGGGAATAAATCACTCATAGTGTATAAAAACTCACACAGGCAGGTGTTTTACCCTAATCCCAAACCGTAACTGCACCACGACTTTATTTTGCACACGATTTCCTATCGAATCAAAGATCACACGTACGATCACGGATCAATTGGATTTTCTCGAGGGTAGTGTTTTTTAAGAGGAAACTGGGGGTTCCGTCTTTTCCTCTTTGTTTATGTGGGGCGGGATATCGCCAGTCGAGAATAATTTTGAGTGGCAATCTGAAAGGAAGAACCACCAAAAATTGGGTTTTCCTTTGCCGGCAGTCACTTACCTTGCCGAAAATTTATCTGGCTTGAAGAATTTCTGTTCTCTTTCTTTCATTGATCGGGAATTACTCTGTTTTCCTCTGATCTTTTCCTTTTTCACTCCCTTTCGATCTTCGATCGGGAATCCTTCTTTTTCTTTCCTTTTTTATTGTTCTTTTCTTTGTTCTCATATTTTTCTCTTTTCTTACTTTCCATTTCTTCCTTTTCACTTATTTTTCTCCATTCCTTTCTTTGGGAAATCGGGTTTTAGTATTCTATTTGCTCTCCCTAGAGGAGATTCCGTTGTCCTTTGCTTCGGGGGAAAGAATGAGGATTCTTTTGATAGGCCAAGATTCAAAAAATTCTAAGGTTATGTCTCAATGGGGGCTTTTATCGTGGGGGGCCGATCTTGATATCTGGGGCAAAACAAATTTGGGTGTCAAGGTGTTGGTCTCGGGCCGAACTTCCATATTATTCCACAAGGCACGCGCAACAATGATGATTTGGAAACAACGTGCAAAATTAGTCATGGCCACAGCCAGGTGGGCACTTAAGCATCCCGTTTATGGCATTGTGATACTATGGTTGGGGATTTACACAAACAGACCCAACGTTTCTAAATTATGTTCTTTCATCGGTTCAATGAAACCATCCATTCTTATCTCGGTCATTCAGGAAAATAAACTCTTAGCGTCAGTCCCTTGTTTCCAGAAGATATGTTTGCTCTTTACGAATGATTTATGCTTCCTAACTATAACATGTTGACCTTCGAGGTCTTTCTTTCTTTTTCCTTTTTGTTTCATTTTTATATTCACAAAATCATACACCCATGGCCCTCTACGAGGAAAACCTTTTTTGTACACCTACATTCTTATATATGACAAACTTTTTCTGTACACGCATTGGAACTCTTTCTCTTTACGTTAGCCGGTCTATATACAAAACCCTATTTACGTTCAAAGATTTTTTCGTTTTTCCCGACACACACCTATGGTTCACACAAAATTTTCTTTATATACATTCGTTGCTCACACACACAAGAATTTCTCTCCACGCATCACTTACACACACAAAAACCTTCTATACACATTTTCCTTTTAAAAACATTTTTCTTTTTCTTTATATACGTAGACATTTTATTCACAACACTTCTTTCTTTTTTATCATGATTTTGGTTCATTTTATTTTTAGGACGACATTCCTAAATGGAAAACTCCACACGACTCCGGAATTTCAAAAAACACTATTGACAACAACGAAACAAGTACTAACGTAACGACTCAAACGATATGTATGTACAAAACAAAAGTCAATCAAAACGAAACAAACGTTAGTCCCTTAGTTAAACAAAAATAAAATGATACGTAAAAAAAAAAAATGGAAACATAAACATAACATAAAAAGAAATACGGATCTAGGAATCTCCCAATCATGTGGCTCCGCTCCCTCCCAAGAAATCAAGCAAATCGGTCATCTCCTCGTCCTCGCGGGCCTCATCTGCCTCGTCGGGAGCCTCTGCTGGTGCCTCTCCTGCCCGGGCCTCAGGCCAATCTCCGGGCCATGCGACCTCTGCCCTGAACTGATCCGGAGTAAGGCATGGAAAAGAAGTAAAACCCTGGCTCTGCAGGCTGAGGCTCAACTGGTAAAGACAATCATGGGTCTGTACATGCGCCCGGTTGTTGGCCGCCTGCTGGTGAACCAAATGCCGTAAATACTGCTCTGTATCAAATGATCCAACTGGGCCAACCTGATGAGGTGGCGGCGCGTCTGCGGCCTGCGGAGCATCACCCTGGGCCTGTCTCTGCGTGCAATACTTCTCAATAAAAGCTTAGGTGATGGGCGGCCGAATCACCTTGCTAGGTGCGACGGGGACTCCGAACGACTGGCAGAGTCCTGTGATCAAAGCGGGAAATCCTAGGGCCCTGTTGGACTTATCCGGGTCTAGAGGGTGCCTGGTACGCGCCATACCTGCAAATAGATAGATGGCATCAGCGATCAACTGAGCCACGTGAATGCTCATTCGTGTCAGGATGGCGTACACCAGCTGACACTTCGGCAGGGGGAGGTCGGAATTATAATCGCTGGGCTAGATGTTGCTGAGCAGCAAGGTCATCCAGATCTGGGTCAGCGTGGTCATGTTGGTGCGCATGATCCGCACCCGTCTCCCAGCAGCAGTTCGGGCAAAATCCTGCCCCGGTATACACAGTAACTGGGCGATGGCCTCCTCATCAAACCCATCGGCCTGGTTCCTCCTCTAGCCATACTCGCACTCCTGGCCCTCCTCCAGCACTAAAAGGTATCCCAGGAACTGGCTGAGGGCATCCGCATCAAAAGGGATCCACTGACCCCTCACCCAAGATCACATATCTCGCACACCCTCCTCTGTAGGCCAAGCATTGGCATAAAACTCGAGGACTACGTCTGGGTCGAACTTGGCCATGGGGGTAACCAGCGATGCCCACCGCCGGCGAACTATCTCTTCCTGGAAGTCGGTATACTCGTCGTCCCTGAGCTAAACACGTCTTTCCCGAAGGAATGACCATCCTTTGATGGCCTCGAAGCGCTGTTGGTGCTCAGCGCTCCTAAAACAATGGCTGTCATATTCGGGAGCGGAACTGGTTCCTTCAACCGCCTTGTCTTTCCTGAATCTCTTTGAGGCAAGCTTCCTTGGGGCCATTTCCTAAAAAGACAAACATTTGGGGAAGTTAGTTTCACCAAGAAATGCTACCTTCAAAACAAAAATGGCATGCAACCTCCTCCAATAAACACAAACATCAATGTAAATTTAAAGCAAACTCATGCACATATTTCCTTACGAACATACATTCACACAAGATATTGTGCTAAAAAATTGCACTCATGCACAATCGGGTATTTCTAATACCTATACATACACAAATTTCGTGAGGAATCCGGGCTACCCACACAATAAAGCGCTATATTTCATGCTTATTCAAGTGTGTTTTTTTTTTTTTGGTACCTAAAGCTGCATGCAAATTCAAGTATATATATATATATATTTTTTTTTGCTAACTAAAATTGCATTCAAATCAACAAGGTATCTTTGTAAGGTATTTCTTTATATAACATGCAACATATATACATTTTTGTGAGATATTTTGACTACCCAAAAAAAGAAATATTACATGTACACAAATCCAAGCATCCTGCTACCATATCCAAAGGTGTAAATTGCTAAAGGTATTTTGCTACCTATTCTACACCTACATGTTCACGATGAACAAAATTTCTAAACATCTAGGTGTAAGGAAACTATTTATGGCGTAGCCCATAGCTGATTGCTGGCCAAAAAGGGTAGCTTCACCTAATATGCACCCACTCTTGTGTTCTCTTGCATCCAAAAACAAGCTTCGGTTCCTAGGCCTAGGGTGTATGTGGGGCAATCATTCTAGCCCTTATGAAACTGAATACATGCTCCAAAGACAGCAAACACGCGCAAACCAAATTGTCCTATAGGTTGTATCCCTACAAAATCATGCGCAAATGCCATTGAGGCATTTCACCGAACACTTGGTGGGTGCACGTTTAGGCATTAATAGCAAGAGAATAGGGACAATGTGGCATGCCCCGTTGCTCCAAAATGCATTATAGGCCTAGGGTCATCTCATATAAACCCTCAATTCAACCCAATCAAGAAAGAAAACAAACCAAAATTGCCCCACGTATTTGAGTACATTCCCACAATCTAGAGCACCAAAGGAAGATCAAAATACACCAATGGAAAGCTAGAACGCTTAAGGATGGAATACTTACTTGTTGGTGACGAATAAAAGCGCAAAACGGAATCAAAAAATGCGAAAAATAATGACCCTAGGGCTGCAAACTCGTAAATCCCTTGAGTATTGCTTTTGAAATGAGGGGGGAAGCAGTTTTTGAATGCAAAAACGTTCCCCTCCCTCGTTTTTATATTTTTGGTGCAGGGGTTGCTCGCCCAGGCGAGCTCATCTCGCCCAGGCGAGCTAACCTGCTTTTTTTTTTTTTTAGGGGAAACATAACCATAGCCCCTTCTCTCTATAGGTTAACGTTTGCCTATTCGAACCTACTTAAGTTAGAATTAGGCATCGATTACTTATTTTAAAACAAACAATAGTAATAATCACTATGAATTCAAAGGATACTGGGCTACCTCGCAGCGACGTTCTCTGCTTGTCCAGCACCGGGAAGGGACGACGATCGGTCAGTCGTGACCCTATCCTCCATTTGCGTTCATTCCTAAGTACCTACAAGTAGGAAACAAACAATGTGCGGCCAAGCGTGACCGGGTCATCATCTTACCCTGGTTGATTTTTGCCTTCAACTCGTCTCGACTTCTGACCGTGGTCTAAGACGATTTTGTCCCTGCTACCACAAGATATGCGTGTGTACATGCATGCATGAATGCCTTTTAATGCAATGATTTTCTTAGTGAAGGTTGGTTAGGTTCAGTTTTAATTTAAGCGTTTGGGACACCCCATGAACCAAGCGAAGAGGGCTCAAGTGATTATAAACTAACACAAGGTTTAAAACCAAAGGGAGGACTGAAGCCTAACCCATCTCCTCTTCTTTTAAAGAAACGAGACAAATACAATGAAAGGGAATCCCTGTAGTAAACCAAGAAGAACAAAAATAAACTCAAAAGTAAAAGAACATGCAACGGTCCTCTCGATTGCCCCAGACTTCAAGCGTAGTATCGCTTAATAACATCGGAGTTCACGGGCGAGGGTAGCTCCTCGCCATCCATGTGGGTGAGTATCAGAGCACCCCTAGAAAAAGCTCTTTTCACCACGAAAGGCCCTTCATAATTCGGGGCCCACTTGCCTCGATTGTCCTTAACAGCGTGGGACATCTTCTTCAGCACAAGGTCCCCCTCGTTAAACTTGCGCGGGCGTACTTTCTTGTCAAACGCATTTTTTATCCTTCGTTGATACAGACGCCCATGGCTCATGGCCGTCAAACACTTACCTTCAATAAGGTTGAGTTGGTCGTAGCATGCCTGAGCCCATTCCGACTCTTCTAGGCCTGACTCTGCTATTATCCTCTGAGAAGGAATCTCTACCTCAAATGGGAGTACTGCTTCCATCCCATAAACCAAGGAATACGGTGTTGCCCCAGTAGAAGTTCGTACTGAGGTTCTATATCCATGCAGGGCGAAAGGCAACATCTCATGCCAATCTTTGTATGACACGGTCATCTTCTGGACATTCTTCTTAATGTTTTTATTTGCAGCCTCTACAGCCCCATTCATCTTTGGCCGATAAGGGGTGGAGTTATGATGCTCTTGAAATCCTCGCACATTTCCTGCATCATTTTGTTGTTCAGATTGGTTCCATTGTCAGTGATGATCTTCCTAGGGAGTCCGTATCGACAAATCAACTCCCTCTTTATGAATCTGACCACCACATTTCTCGTGACATTAGTATAAGAAGCTGCTTCGACCCATTTGGTGAAGCAGTCTATCGCCACAAGAATGAAGCGGTGACCATTCGAAGCCTTGGGTTCGATGGCCCCAATAACATCTATCCCCCACATTGAAAAAGGCCAAGGGGCGGACATAACATTCAGAGGATGTGGCGGCACATTGACATTGTCCGCGTATGCCTGACATTTATGACACTTCTTTACATGGGCGCAGCAATCGCTCTCCATGGTGAGCCAGTAATAACCGGCCCTAAGGATCTTCCTGGCCATGGCATGCCCATTGGCATGTGTCCCAAATGAACCCTCGTGGATCTCCTCAATCATGAAGTTCGCCTCTTTGGCATCTATGCATCGTAGGAGGGTCATGTCATGGTTTCGTTTGTACAGGATGGTACCACTTACAAAGAAACCAGTAGCCAATCTCCTCAACGTCCTTTTGTTATTGTCAGAAATCCCTGGTGGGTATTCTTTGTTCTCGGCATATGGTTTGATGTCAAAATACCACGGTTTCCCATCCCGCTCTTCCTCTATTGCATAACAATATGCCGGCCTGCCCTGAGATCTGAATTCGATGTACGGCAGATCCCCGTGTGGGGCAAGTTGAAACATGGATGCCAGGGTGGCTAACGCATCAGCCATTTGATTCTCTTCCCGAGGTATGTGGTGAAAAGAAATGTCGTCAAAGTACTTGGCTAACCTCAAGATGTGAGTTTGATAGGGTATCAACTTCAGATCCCTAGTTTCCCATTCTCCTTTCAACTGGCGTATCACCAAAGCTGAGTCTCCATACACTTTGAGTAGTTTTACATCAAAATCAATGGCCGCCTGAACCCCGAGGGCGCATGCTTCATACTCGGCCATATTGTTGGTACAATCAAAACCTAGCCTAGCCGTGAAAGGAATACACTGATCATCCGGGGATACAAGGACTGCCCCTACTCCATGGCCCAAAGCATTAGATGCCCCATCGAAGCAAACAATCCATTTGTCTATGTCCTTGTGCGTCTGCTTCTCTTCGAACAGGGCCATGATATCTTCATCTGGGAACTCAGGGTGCATTGGCCGATAATCCTGGAGGGGTTGTTGGGCCAAATAATCTGCCAAGGCGCTTCCCTTTACCACCTTTTGGGTGACGTAAACGATATCGAATTCAGATAGTCGTATCTTCCACCTAGCGATTCGTCCCATGAGGGCCGGTTTCTCAAAGATGTATTTCACGGGATCCATTTTGGAAATAAGCCACGTGGTATAGCTGAGCATGTACTGCCTATGCCGATGTGATGCCCATACCAGAGCACAACACGTCCTTTCCAGCATTGAGTAACTCATGTCACATGCGGTAAACTTCTTGCTTAGATAGTAGATGGCTTGCTCCTTTTTCCCAGAATCATCGTGTTGACCCAACACGCACCATAGACTCATCCAACACGGTCATGTACAGGAAAAGAGGTCTTCCTGTTACAGGTGGCATGAGCACCGGGGGGTTTGCAAGACTCTGTTTGATCTTCTCGAAGGCCTCTTGGCAGTCACTGTTCCACAGGACCGCCTGGTTCTTACGTAATAGCTTGAAAATAGGCTCACAAGTAGGGGTGAGTTGCGAGATAAATCTCGCGATATAATTCAACCTGCCCAAGAACCCCTGAACCTGCTTCTCCGTGCGTGGTTCCGGCATTTCAAGGATGCCCTTCACTTTCTCGGGATCTATCTCTATCCCTTTCTGACTTACGATAAATCCCAGCAACTTCCCCGACTTTACCCCAAAGGTACACTTGGTTGGGTTTAGCTTCAGTTGGTATTTTCGCAACCTTCCGAACAGCTTACGTAGATTGACGAGGTGTTCATCCTCAGTCCGAGATTTGGCAATCATGTCATCTACGTAGACCTCTATTTCCTTATGCATCATGTCATGGAACAATGCCACCATGGCACGCTGATAGGTTGCCCCAGCATTTTTGAGCCCGAAGGCCATCACTTTATAGCAGAACGTCCCCCATAGGGTGATGAAAGTGGTCTTCTCTACATCTTCGGGTGCCATCTTTATTTGATTATACCCCGAGAAACCGTCCATAAACGAGAAAAGGGCGAACTTAGCTGTATTATCTACCAATACATCAATGTGTGGCAGAGGAAAATTGTCTTTAGGACTAGCTCGGTTTAAGTCCCGATAGTCTACACACATTCGCACCTTGCCGTCCTTTTTTGGGACCGGGACAATGTTGGCCACCCACTCCGGGTATCACGCCACAGCTAAGAAACCCGCATCGAATTGCTTTCTTACTTCTTCTTTGATCTTCAAAGACATACCGGGTCTCATCCTTCGTAGCTTTTGTTTAACTGGGGAAGACCCAGGATTCAACGGCAACTTATGCTGCACAATGTCGGAGTCGAGACCGGGCATGTCTTGGTATGACCATGCAAAGATGTCTTGATATTCTCCAAGAAGGGTTATCAAGCCTTGGCGGATAGGTGCGGTCATATTGGTCCCCACTTTTACCTCTTTCTTTTCCTCTCCGGTCCCTAAGTTCACCAGTTCGGTTTCTTCTTGGTGAGGCTTCATTTCACGTTCTTCCTAAGCGATCAACCTCTCCAACTCTGGTGAAAAGACGTCCTCTTCCTCTTCTTCGTTCATCATTTGGCTTACATCTCGGTCGAAATCGATCGTCAAACCCTCGTTGTTAGGATCCTCAAAGAATCGACCCTCATATCTATACCAAACAAGACAAAATAAACAAAAACATGCAAAATGATATGAGAAAAGGTGGAACTGCAAGAACAGATGAAACAAGATCTCTTTGTTTATTTAATAAGGTAGGTTTCACAAAACAAAGGAGAACGGAAGTCTATAGGCTCTAATTACATTGAATCGGCGGTATAGACCTCTGACTGGCTTATCACGTGCCAGTTCCCCACTTTGGAATCGGAATGGCATGGTTGCAAGAAATTTGGCGGGTCTTGAGGGAACTCATCTCCTACTACGGCCACTTCTTCCTCGGACACCATTCCGGCACTGGTGAAAGATTGGCTCAGACGGCCGAGCCATACTCTGTCTGCCCGAAATCTTGACGGCACATTCCTCCTCCCCGGCATCCCGGGTTCATACCCCAATCCATACTTGTACGGATTTCCCTTAACATCGACTACGTCGGCATTCCCGAGGCCGTCCTTGCCTAGACCCATTCCGGGCTCAAATCTGTTCCTGAGCATAACTCGGGCCACCATTATGGCCGCGTTGGAGAGAGAAGGTAGCAACGGACTTGGTTCCACAGAGGCGCAGCTCACCACCTCGAAGGATTGGAAAGCCGTTTCCAATGATTCTTCTGCCGCTTCTACGTATGGTGCGGAGGAGGGGCAGCTCACCAAAAGTCCACCCACCGCGAACTTCAATTTCTGGTGAAGCGTTGAAGGGACCACTCCCAGCACATGAATCCAAGGTCTCCCCAAGAAACAGCTATAGGCGGGATTTATGTCCATCATTTGAAACACCACATTGCAAGTGTGGGGGCCTATCTGAATGGGAATGTCGATTTCCCCCATCACTTCCCGCCGAGTACCATCAAAGGCTCATACCACCATCGAGCTCGGTTTTAAACGTGACGCACTAAAAGGAAGCTTTTCCAAAGTGGTCTTCGGCATCACATTCAAACTTGATCCATTGTCGATAAGTACCTTTGCGACAACATGGTCCATACATCTCATCGACACATGTAGAGCCTTGTTGTGTCCTCTCCCCTCAACGGGAATCTCTTCTTCCGCAAACGTGATATAATTATTGGTGGTTATATGATTAACGATGCCTTCGAAACCCTCTACCGAGATATCATGTGCTACATGGGCATCGTTAAGGACCTTTATCAACAGCGCACGATGAGGCTCAGAGTTTATGAGCAGTTCAAGCAAAGAGATCCTTGCTGGAGTTTTATTCAGTTGTTCGACTACCTTAAACTCGCTTTGTTGGATGAGCCGAAGGAACTCATGAGCCTCTTCCAAAGTCACCGTCTTTCCTTGAAGACCCTCTTTCTTTTCAGCCCCTTTTACCGCCGGAGAATCCACTTCTTTCGAGGGGGTGGCTACGTTTGTGGGCTCTTGGACCATGGGCGCTTTCCCTTTGGAGGGCAACTCCGCTGAGTGAGGGGAAGCGAACACCCGACCACTGCGGGTTACGCCACTGAGGCCGGTGATGTTGGTCACCTTGGCTGACAGGGAGTCAACTTCGGTTGCAACTCTCTCCCCGAACGCGGGAGGGGTATACTTCCATGGAACGACCTTATTGCTTTGATATGCAAACGGCATCGGCTTGGGCGCTGTCCGGGGGTATATGGGTGTGGAGCTGGTCCTTTTCCTAGTAAAACATATTACTAGGGCCTTGGGGGTTAGGGGAACCTTCTTTTTTTCCGACTGCATGCAAATATGTGGTTCCTCCTTCCCTCCTTTGGACACTTCAAGCTGCCCCCAGTCCATGAGCCGCTGAAGCAATTCTTCCACCACGGGACAGGTTTCCATGTCGTGTGACTCCCCGAGGTGAAACAAACATTCGTCCCTTTTGTCTCCACCACGGGAAACCATGCACACCGCTTGCAGTGATTGGTAGATGAAGCATCTAGAAGTAGCCACCTCTCCTAATCTCTTTGCTCGCGATGGCCCATCCTCTTCGACGGCGTTCACGCTAGCCCCTCCATGACTAGCTAGCAGATTAGTTTTAACATTTGGGCCTTCCTCTTGAAATGATAGCCAGCCGACACTAATCAAGTGTTGCACCTTATACTTGAATGGAATGCAGGAGTCAATGTTGTATCCGGGAGCTCCACTATGGTATGCACACTTGGCACCCGGGTCGTACCACTTGGGGTAGGGTGGCTGGAAGACCTTTCCGGGTATGGCTACCACCAAATGATTCTCCAATAATGAAGGCCATAACTCGGAGTATGCCATGGGAATAGGAGAGAAGTTATCTTTTGGGGGTGGGTGCTGTGCATATTTATAGCTCGCGCCGGGGGCTGTATGATTGACTGGCCAGGGAGCGGCTGGAGCTGTGCGTTGGGCCGGTGCTCTTTCTGCTGCGGGTGGTCCTTTTACTTGAGTCGGGGGAGAATTCCCGGCTCGGATTGAAAAGTTCGGGGGGTTAGGCTGGTATGAGCTTTGGATATTTTGGGGTGCTTTCATCCATGTTGGGGCAGTGGTGACCGCGTGGGTATCTCCTTCCTTTTTCCTCGTGCCCACCACTGGGGCATTTCTATTGTTATTGGGGGCCGTGTTGGAGGCATATTCGAACTTGCCTTTTCTCAATCCAGATTCAATTCTTTCTCCGGCGAAGACGAGATCCGCAAAATTAGCTGGCATGTAGCCTATCAGCTTTTCATAGTAGAACGTAGGCAACGTATCTACCATGATTGTGATCATCTCCCTCTCCGTCATGGGCGGGACGACTTAGGCTGCGAGATCCCTCCACCTTTGGGCATATTCCTTAATGGACTCATGTTCTCGCTTGGTCATACTTTGAAGCTGGTTCCGATCGGGAGCCATATCCGTATTGTATTGGTACTGCCTAATGAAGGCAGTCGCCAAGTCTTTCCATGATCGGATCTGGGAAGCTTCCAGATTGGTATACCATGCCACAGCCGCTCCGGCCAAGCTGTCTTGAAAGAAATGGACCAACAGCTTTTCGTCCGCAGAATACGCCCCCATCTTTCGACAATACATCCAAAGATGCCCTTTCGGACATGTCGTCCCTTTGTATTTATCGAAACCCGGTACATTGAACTTGGGAGGGATGACGATGTTAGGCACGAGACATAGGTCCGCTAAATCCGAGAACGGGTAATTGTCGAGGCCCTCTACTGCTCTTAGCCTCTCTTCAAGCGCATCAATCTTTCCCTTATCTTCTGTGAAGGGAACGGATTCTTTTACGAGTGCGGGTGAAGATGGGACATGGCGGACTATGTTTGGTTGAGGTAATTCATGGGGGGATGCATCCTTAAGGGGAAGCAGAGGGCCTAGATGGGTATCTTCTTCGTCGTCTTCTTGCAGGGGGTAATCGGCATAAGGAGGAAGTTGCCCCTCGAAGGTAGGGGCTTGGCTCACATCTTCCGGAGCGGCACGGGGAGTGAAGTCCGGAGGCAAGCCATAAGGGTAAGCTTGCGGACTGTACCTCCAACCGAACACCGTCGGGTTTCTATCTCGGCCCAAGTTTATCGTGGGCTGCAACACTGGTCCCGCTTCCTTAACTGCATTGGAGGCGGTTGTCGTGGCATTATCCTCTAGAGTTTTCTGGAGTTTTAGCATGGCCTCCGTGATAGAAGCCATTTGATCTTTTAAGGCCGATAGATCGGCCTTCATCTGCTCTTGCACGCCCTCTTCATTATCCATTTTTCTGGATCGAGTGTTATAGGGGAGCCTTTGTGCTTTCCTAGTTATGGTGAATTCCCTAAAGGAACAAACAACGGTGAGCATGCCACCAAAACATGAATATAAAAATGAATGATCGGAGCACTTGGATCCACCCCAAGGTTTTTTAGATAACGTGATGAGTTCAGAATTTCTCATTTTATAAAAAGAACAAAGCTTTCATCTAGCCAAGATTATACAAAGGTGTTACAAAAGAACCTAACGGTTTCTAATTATATGGGCCATCAAATCTATCATGTGTTGATAGTAATTGATTAGCCCATGAATCTCCTCGGGGGCTGTACACACTTCGGCCATGGCTTTTGCTTTGGCTAACAGTCGCGGGAGGTCTTGACTTCCATTCAACGTTAAGGCGAACCTATCCATCCACATAGTCGCTTCTTGATGCAATGCATCAATCACCCTCCCTCTTGCTTCTTTTTCGGCGTACACTTGTGCAAAATCCTCCACTAGCTTTTGCTCATGGGTCACAGACTGGTTCAACTCTTCCTTGTACTGCCCTATGATAGCTAGCATGCTTTGCTCCGTGGCATCTAAGTGTTGAGCCAAACTCCTCTTGGACCGTGTGCAAGCAGCTAACTCTTCTTTTAAGATCATGCCATTCACCCATGACTGGTCTCTTTCCTCTCTTCGGAACTTGAGCTCATTGTTGCTACCCCACAAAGATCCTCGGAATTTCTCTCGGCCATGTTCCTCCTAGCAGGCCCTTTTGGTTTCTTATTCAAGGGCTCTTGCAGTGGCCGCGTTTTCCTCTCGTAACTCGGTGTACTCCTTCCGGATGTGTGTAGCAGCTGACTTGAACTTTTCTTTGGCAGGTCTTGCCTTCCCTAGCTCTAATTTTAGAGCTTGGACTTCCTCATCTTCCTCCGGAGCTTCGAAGTTCTCCTCATCGATAACTTTTAATTTAGAGAGCCAATCTAACCCTCGCGTCTGAACTCTTAACCATCCATGATAACCACCGATGACGCCATTACGGATGCCTCTAAGCTCCTTGTCTTTCCTCAACGGACTTCTCCACGCCTTGTGGACTCTTTGTATTACCTTGAGACTTTGCACGCCTAAATCCCTCACAAGGAAAGGCGAGAGACTTTCTTCTGTTGGCGCTCCCCTCATGGGGTACCCTAGCTGTCTTATGGCAAGTGCGGGATTATAGTTAATACAACCCCTCGTCCCTATCAACGGAACATTAGGGTAGTCCCCACACGAAAAAAGAACTCCCTCCTTGCCTTCCTTCCATCGAGGAAACCAATTGTTTGCGCTGCCTCCTATCCCAGCCAAGTGTTGCTCCCAATCGACTCTTCTTTTTTCGACACACGAGCGATAACTTTGAAGCGGACACGGGTGTCTTACGTCTTGTTGGAATAGGTGCGAAACCAACCACACACAGAGAGCGGGTAAGCAACATACAATCCGTGCGCTATTTTTCTCGCACCTTCGATCAAAGGTATCAAATAAGTCCACCAAGATAGCCACCACTGGACTCTCCTTGCTATGGTGATATGCAAGGAAAGCATCAATTGCGGCCAAGTCCACAAAACCGTCCACATTCGGAAAGAGGACAACCCCAAAGATCAACAGAGCTAGTATATTCGCAAACGGGCCCCACTTCTCTTGGCTCGCCATATCCCTTGCCTTGCCTTCCAAGTATTTCCGCGGCAGGCCCACTACACCGTTTCGAGTTTGCTTCATGCGGTCCAATTCTTTTGATGAATCTCCGACCACAGCTGCAATCTTACTCAAGGAAGGAAGAAACCCGGAGAAAAGATACGGTTTTCTTCCCCCAAGAGGGCATCCTAATATTTCCTCAAACTCTTCAACAGTTGGTACCATTTGGAAATCCCCAAACGTGAAGCACCTCAACACCTGATCATAGTATTGGGCGAGGGATACGACAACTTCCGTAAATACCTCCGCTGCGGTCAAATCTAGAATCTTTCCGTACACTTTGCGAAAGGCTTGCCTTTGGATAGGTCCCATCAATCGTCCCAATTCCTTGAGGCTGGTGACATCTAGACCCTTAACCTTGACTTGATAAAACCTTTTGCCGTTTTGATTTGTCCCCATCATTCACCTAAAGAAGGGGTGGATCAAGACTCCGATATGAATGATGTAATGCGTATGCATGAAACAGAATAAAACAAAGGGGTAATTTACATATACGAGACCGCAAAGGTCCACCTTTTTAATGCTACGTTTTAGGCATCATGGCGCCTCAACGTAAGTATTAAAAGGTTATGCATTACACTTAAGGAAACTAGCAAAACTATATTTAGCGGTATTTGTAGAGAAATGCATGAGAACAAATGGCACAGAGCGTGTTTGCTCCATGCCCCTAATTGGGAACCTATAGGACAATATCTAGGGGTCTCTAATCACTACCCCCAACAATTCATAACTCACACGGCTGTTTTCTAGAGGTATCATCACTCAAAATAATAATATTGTGGCGGTATGGAATACCAACGACAACATATTATAAAGAGAGAAAGCTCTAGATGGGGTTTCACTATTATCAAGAAAGTCGGAGACCTAGCATGATGATAGATTCACCCCCACTCCTTAGATTCCCATGAACCCGGGTATAGGGCCCCTTTTTTTACCCAAACCCGTGGGTGCTTAAAATGCAGTGTAAAGAATGTGAAATAGACAACAGTTATTTACATTTTACACAGTTCGAAAAAGGCACACACAAAGTTTCACAATTCCACAATTCTTTAAAATAGGCCTAACTCACAAGAAGTCCCCAGTGGAGTCGCCAACTGTCGCAACATGCCCTTTTGCGGATGAACGAGGCGAGGCTCATGGGTGCGCTTTCCAAAGGAGGAAAGATGCGCGGAGTCGCCACCAACGTTTATTAGTGGAAAACGTCGGAAAAAACCGAAGGAAACCGGTCAAAACGAAAATTCTAAGTTCGGGAGTTGTATTTACGTTTGAGGAAGGTATTAGCACCTCTCACGTTTGTCTCAAAGGACAACAGCCTATTTTTTAGAATTGTGGAAATTGTGTTACCTTAACTTTTATTTCTTTTTATTTTTTTGAGGTCGACAAAAGCGGGGCTCTTGCTCCTACGTACCCTCCATCGAAGAGGAAATCAGACCTACGTAGTTCTTCCTTAAGGGTGAATCAAACGATTCTTTTTACTTGGAAGGTGATCATTTTAAGGCGTTGGACCTTAAAAATGATCCTTTTTACTTGGTAAAAAAACTGAGATAATAAACTTTCAAATCCTTTTTTAGTGACTTTTTTGTGGACGAGCTTGACTAGCTGGGTTGATTTAGCCTTAGTTTCACTTTAGTTATTAGTCAATTCGATTAAGAATGAAAAATCCCAAAGAGAAAACATCCGATTGATTTTTTTTGCTTCATTTTACTAAAAGGTATTTTTTTATTATTATATTATTATTTTACCTCTTTTTTTATTTCCAACGTGGTTACGGCACGACCGAACGGTCGGAATTCATTTTAACAGAAATTAACGGATATTACAAATCAAATGATCGGTGGAAATTTATTTTACTTTTTGATTGGGCGAGAAATGACTTAAATAAATGACTGAACCACATCAAAAGGGGGTACGGAAAGTAAATGAAAACAAAAATAAAAATACATGAAACAAAATGGGGACCACCACGGGTACATAGAATGAATTGAAAAGCTCGGTTTGGGGTACTTACCAGTTGAAGACCGAAGAAAGCGAAAAACGAACGATGGATGTCGAAGAACGGTTGAAAACCTTCGCGTAATTACTCACGGAAACGTTACGGAAGCGCCTCGGCTTGGATTTTCTTCACGGAAACAATTTTCCTCAGCAAATTTAAGAGAATACGAAGTGCCAAGAAGGCTGAACCCTTCCCTCTTCACTCTTCCCCCTATTTATAGCAAAATAGGGGAGGAGCTTGCCACCCAGCTCGCCCAGGCGAGCAAGGTTGCTTCCTCCAGAAGCAACAACCTTTTGGAGGAAGAATCTGGAAGGCCCAAGTGGGCCTGATTGCTATTTGTACACCCCTTTTTACTAAATGCACACCCCTTCTATTTTTTTGGCGATTCTTTTTCCGTAACGTTACGAAACTTTACGAATTTCGTAACGATACTTATTTTCTTTCCGTAAGGTTACGAATCCTTACGGATCATGTATTTACTCTTTTTTAGCTTTCGAAGAAGTTACGGAAACTCACGGATTGCGCAACAACACCTCTTTTTGGTTTCCGCCACACTACGGAATTTCACGGATCGCATAACCCTGCTTCCTTTTGACTTCCGGCGCGTCTCGAGACTTACATATTGTGCAACAAAGGGTGTCAAGTATCTTGAAACAACCAATCAAAGGTTGCATGTCATCAAGTAATAATCCCCGGACGAAATTAGGGTATGACAGGTGGGTATATAAGGCCCTATTTCTATGGCTTCCCAAATGTTTAAGTCTATTGCCTCAATAAAAATTTGCATTCAGGTTTTCCAGTAGTGGTAACCCTCTCCATTAAAGATTGGAGGTCTATTGATTGAATTTCCTTCTGGAAATAAGAAGTTTGCTGAGGCCATTATTCTTGAAGCTTCTAAACTTTATACAAGAATGAAGCTCTGATACCACTTGTTAGACAAGTGGCCTCAGATATCTTAAGAAGGGGGGTTGAATTAAGATATTACAAACTATTTCCCCAATTAAAATTCTATTTCAATTTCAATGCAAGTTACAAGTTCCCTTAAAAATGAACTCTTAAATAATGATTCAAATAGAACAATCTGAATATAAATGTAAAGCAATAATAAATAAACGAGTTTAAGGGAAGAGAAAGTACATACTCAAATTTATACTGGTTCGGCCACACCCTTGTGCCTACGTCTAGTCCCCAAGCAACCCGCTTGAGAGTTTCACTATCTTGTAAAATCCTTTTACAAGTTTTGAACACACAAGGACAATTCTTCCTTTGTGTTCAGATTTCTTTACAACAAGAGACCCTCGGTCTCTCAATCCCCTTTGAGAATTTAGAAAGAAGAGAAGAATAAATCTCTCTTGAAAGAGATAGATTGTACAATCTGAGCACTCAATTAATTCCTTATTGAATTGCAAGTGTATTGCCCAAGGAATTCTTAAGAGGATAAAATGTTTTTGCTCTTTGAGAGAATAAGACTTTTTTTTTATGAAAAACTCTGAGCAAATTCGTGTTCCAAGTCACATATAATAGACCTTTGATGGCCATGTAAAAACCATTTGAAAAGATGTGACTCTTAGAAATAATTTTCTGAAAATCTCCTCTGGTAATCGATTACAGGATTTGCGTAATCGATTACAGGTTTTAAAATTTGAATTAAAATGTTTATTAACTGCTGGTAATCGATTACCAATATTATGTAATCGATTACATAGTCTAAAATTGGAATTCAAATTTTAATAGCTGTTGTAAACCATTTTTGGCCACTGGTAATCGATTAAATCCTCTGGTAATCGATTACCAGAGAGTAAATCTCTTGAAAAAGACTTTTTAACCTAAATTTCTTGGCCAAACCTTTTGCTATTTCAATTAGGAATTCCCTTCCTAAAATACTAGTGATCTTCTTGATGTTGTATCTTGTATTCTTGAATCATTGTCATAAATTAAACTTGAGAAGTGCATTTTCATCAATTCATCACGACCATCATCAAAACATCAAAGACAAAGGCTTTGCTTCTACAAAGAGTCTTCTTGAGATTTTCTTCCATTGTTGAAGTTCTGACGCCTCTCGATTCTTTTCTTCTTGACGAATTTTTGAAACTTCTTCACAAAAAGTGAGAAGTCTTCTTCATCTCCTGATTCATCTTCTTCATTTTCTTCTAGTATTGATGAAGAGGATTTAAGTGCTATGCTTCTTTTCTTTTTGTCGGTTTCTTCATTTTGATTAAGACGTTGAAGTTCCATTTCATGTTCCTGCAATTTTCCAAACAAAGTAGCAAGAGACATAGAGGAAAGATCATTACTTTCAGAAATAGCAGTAACCTTGGGCTGCCATTCCCTACTTAAACATCATAAAACTTTATTAATTAGATCTTCATTAGGAAAGATTTTTCCTAAAGAGGCAAGATGGTTGACTATGTGTGTGAATCTTTTCTGCATGCTATGGATGTTTTCATTAGGGTTCATCCTAAATAATTCATATTCATGTGTAAGGGTATTGACTCTAGATCTTTTCACATTAGTGGTGCCTTCATGTGTAAGTTGGAGAGTATCCCACATCTCTTTGGCATTTGTGCAATTTGACACTCTAAAATACTCATCTATTCCTAGGGTTGAAGTAATAATGTTTTTGGCTTTAAGATCATACTGGATTCTTCTTATATCTTCTTCTGTCCACTTATCTCTAGGTTTTTGTGTTGTGGTGCTAGTGCTTACATCTACTACAGTGGGTATGTAAGGTCCTATTTCTATTGCTTCCCAGATGTTTAAATCTATGGCTTCAATGAAAATCTGCATACGGGTTATCCAATAGTGGTAACCCTCACCATTGAAGATACGTGGCCTATGGATGGAATTTCCTTCAAGAAACAAAGAATTTGAAGAGGCCATGAATCTTGAAGTGGTTAAACTTTCTACAAGATACCTGCTCTGATACCACCTGTTGGATCAAGTGGCATCGGAATAATTAAGAAGGGGGGTTGAATTAATTATTATTGAATCTTTACTAAATAAAAATCTATCCTTCTTAATGTTACTAGATTCAATTAGGTTTTTACTATAATGTTAAGAAAGTAAAGAACAAAAATAGAAACTTAACCAAAAGTAAAAGCGATAATTAAAGTGCACAGTGGAAATTAAAGAGTGTTGGGAAGAAGAAGACAAACACAAGATTTTATACTGATTTGGCAACAACCCGTGCCTACATCCAGTCCCCAAGCGACTTGCGGTCCTTGAGATTTCTTTTCAACCTAGTAAAATCCTTTACAAGCAAAGATCCACAAGGGATGTACCCTCCACTTGAACTGATCCACAAGAGATGTACCCTCTCTTGTTCTCAGTTACAACAACCCAAGTAGATGTACCCTCTACTTGTACCACAAAGGATGTACCCTCCAATGTGTTAAGACAAAGTTTTCAGGCGATTAGTCCTTCGAAACTTTGTGAAGGGGATACAAAAGATATCTCAGGCGGTTAGTCCTTTGAAATCTTTTGTATAAGGGAAAGGGAAGAATCAAAAGAATTCTCAGACTATGTCATTTTGAATTCTTTGACAAGGGAGAAAGGAGACACAAAAGAATTCAGGCGGTTAGTCCTTCGTTCTTTTGGAAAAGGGAGAAGAGAGACACAAAAACAATTCAGGCGGTTAGTCCTTGGGGAATTCGTTTTGGCAAAGGGAGAAGAGAATAAAAGATATACCACACTTCTGTTTTCAAGGTTTGAAAAAAAACCAGAAAACTTTAGAAAGCTTTTGCAAAGGAAGAAGAAGAAGAAGAAGAAGTTCAAGAAAATGTTCAAAGAGATTCAAAGCTAGTAAAAGAATATGTGGAAAAGTTGTTTGTAAAGGTTGTCAGTATTGTTTTAAATGCAAATCAAGGTCTTGCTTTTATAGACTCTTCAAGTCTAGACAAGAAAACCATTGGAAGAGTTATAACCTTTAGAAAATCCTGAAAACCATTGGAAGAGTTACATCTTTTGATTTTTGTTCAAAACTTGTCACTGGTAATCGATTTACCAAATCCTTGTAATCGATTACACAAAGCATTTTATGAAAGGATGTGACTCTTCACAATTTAATTTGAATTCCAACGTTCAGATGCACTGGTAATCGATTATCAAAATCTTGTAATCGATTACACCATTTTGAAATCAATTGGAACGTTGCAAATTCAGTTAAAAGCTTTTGAAATCAAACTTTGTCACTAGTAATCGATTACAGGAAACTGGTAATCAATTACCAGAGAGTAAAAACTCTGGTAACTTAGAAAATTTGAAAAAAAAAAACTCTTTTGAAAAACAAAATTGTGCTATGTTTGTTTTTTGAAAAATCTTTTCAATACTTCCCTTGTGAAGTCTTCTTGGTTTCTTCTCTTGAATTTTGGATTCATCTTCTCTTGAATCTTGAAATCAAACTTCTCTTGATTCTTGAATTGTTGACTCAATCTTGAAATCATTCTCTTGAGCTTTTTGTCATCATATTTTGTTATCATCAAATCATATTGAATCAGCTTGATTCATCATCATGAAGCTTGCTTCTACAAATAGGTACGAGTTCCTCTACTCCCATTGAAAATGTGTTACTTGTAGAAGGTTTAAAGCATAGCCTATTAAGTGTTAGTCAATTATGTGATAAAGGATATAACAATATATATATATATATATATATATATATATATATATATATATATATATATATATATATATATATATATATATATATTCACCTAAGTAATGGTGTGTTGTTTGGTGAATGTATGTCGAGACAAAAATTACTTTTATTTTTCATAAGCAAATTAAGGGAGTTTTCATTTAAAAATTGAAATTCTCGGGAATTAGAATGATGATATCATAGTGACGAGATGGATTGTTACACAAAACTTCAGAATCTTGTGAGTCTTCCTCTATTTCTATAGATGCTAAAGAAGCCAGTGCAAGTTTTCCAATATATTCTTCAAAAACTTCACTTCCAAAAATCATTCCAAATACAGTTGTAGGGTCCATCAAGGAATCTTAGTAAAAAAAAAAAAGAATCAATCTATTCTATAGGTTTTCTGAATCCATGAAAACAGTATGTCACATTAGATTCATCTTGAAACATCTGAATAAAATATTGAGTTGAGCTGATTTCTCTTATATAAACAAGCCTTAATTGGGTTGATTGATTGATACTAATTTTAGGAGCTATTAAGTTATATATTAATTTTAGGGATTTAATTTTACTTTTTAGTTGTCTTGTAAATTAGCTAGGATTGTTCGTCGTTCCTTATTAAGATAATATATAAAATCAATCTAGATATTATGGTACCAGTCTTGAATTCACATTGATGGAGATAATGTCCTCTTGTATATATTTTGTCTTTCTAGTGTAATATAATGCAACGTTATCAATGGCGGATGGTCGAAGGCCAAAATTCCGCCATATAAACACACCATTGTAACTCATGGCGGGCTTCCCTTCACAAATTGTCTATGGTGGCTGGCAAAAAATCTGCCATGCCATTTTGCCATGATGGGCGCCATGATCGTTATTTAACAACACTGATACATAATAGAGAAATTCATTTTTCATCCATCAAATAAAATGATTTTTTAGCAGTAGCTAGTAAGATTCTATGTGTATTAGGTCTCCACTATAATTCTCATACCTCAACATAGTGGAAAATACTCATAGGCTTGGCACACTTAGGTAAAATTATAGATTTTTAATAGCAACAGCTATGTAACTGTCATTTTTGTTGAAAATCATCTTAGAAAATAGAATTTTTAAGATTGTTTTTCAAAAAATTGTCTTAACAAGTTTACTTTCTAACACAGTTTTTTTTTTTAAAAACATCTTCAAATCCTCAATTTTTTACATTTTTAAAACAAAAAAGATATTCTAAGACGATTTATGTGAAAAACGATATAGAAACCAGCTTTGTAAGACGATTTAAAAACCATGGTGAAAAGTATTGACTTTTCACGATGACGGATTCAAAGACGATTCAAAATCTTCTTCAAAAGTGTCAAATAACCGACTTTAAAAGTCTTTTTTGTAGTAATGATTTTCCTGTTTTATTTTATGATATTTATTTTAAAAAATAATGTAGAGACATAGAGTATTTCTTTTTTCCCTAGTGAGCTTTTGTACAATATATAACTCTCATGCTTGAGGTCACACCACACTCACTGTAATATTGTGCTTGAGACCACGACTCGTGTTTTCTTTAGTTGTAATACGGTGAAAAAAGTGTGGGATGCTTGCTATTCGTGGGTTAACCTTAGCGGGGTGCTATACGCCATACAATCCACACATGCATTTTTTGCAAAGACACCTATATTCGTGGAAACATGCAAGAAATAGAATTGTGGCATGGTGTATTGTGTGCAGTTGATTACAATATAAGGAAGATGAGGAATTATTAATGTATTTAATTTCAAGGGGCATATCTTTGATAAGGAAAAAGAAAAACTAATGCAAGAGATCCTTTTTTTCAGCTTGGTCGTGGATGAAGTGCTGACACGTATCAAACATGGAATAATGCTATAGAGGATATAGGAGTATGAGAGACCAAACGATCAAATTAGAGAAAAAAAAAATTTCTGATAAGTTTTAAATTAATATTTGAAAATGAATAAATCATAAAAAAATTTAAATTATGACTTCTTATTAATTTAAATAATTAATTTAACTAAAAAAGCTTATGACTTTGAAGCCATAAATTATTTATGACTTTTAATAAAAAAATTTAAAAAATTAAAATATTTACAACTTCAAAGTGATGATTAAAAAAAATAAGAAGCCGTAAATCTTTTCATAACTCTAATAAAAAAATAAAAATTATAAATTAATATACCACTTTATACTCAAAAGTTGTGAAATATCTATAACTTATCAAATATTAATTTAAAATTTACCATCATTTAATACTTTTAAAAAAAATCGTCCCCATTTTTGGTTTCCCCGTTATCAGAGTCCTCATGTTGTTGGACTATTTAATGTGTCAACAGTAATAATGTAGGGTGGGTTTTGGGCAGTATTTAGTGTGTATGTGGTGGGGTAGTCAAACAGCTCGGGATTGGAGCTAATGGACAAGCATTTGAAAGTGTATCTTCCAATAAGCAGTTGACAGCTATATAGACTAGTGTAATTGACGGGACTCCATAGATGAAATTACATGCCCATTTTTACATTTTAAAAAACTACATATATTTTTCTTTTATTTCTTCTTAAAACTTGTACATATCATTTTTAAAAATTTAAAAAATTAAATATATTTGTCTTTTGTTTAAATCTATACAAATTCTCCGATCTGTTTTTGGATAGAGAAATTTAATAAGATAATTCAATTTTTTAAAGAATTTTAATTATTTTTTAATTAAATAAGGTGTTTGAATAAAGAATTTGAAAATAAATTAAAATTTCAGTATTTTGTTAGGATATTTTAATTAACTTAAATATTAGGATTTTAAATTCTTTTAAAAATTAAAGAATTTGAAATTCATTTTGCGAACTCAGGACACAATGCAGATGTTCCTCTCGCTCCTTCCTCTCTTACAATAGTTCTCTCAGTCCTTTCTCTCTCTCTCTCTCAACGATGATCTCTTACTCATTTCACTCTCAGATCTCTCTCTGTAATTCAGAGAGCACTCAATCTCTCTCTCAAAGGACTCTGACTTCTTCTATGAAACATAGTTTGTCTGTCTCTCGGAGGTTAGGTTCTCTCGCTCTCTCATCTAAGTATTATAGGGTTTTTTCTTGTTCATCTTTGTTTCAATCATGCTTTTACTGTTTGGTTTCATTAATTTGCATTTTGTGTCTATAATCTAGGGTTTGTAGGTTGCATTTCCACCAAACTTTGTTGGATTTGGATTTGAGTTTGTTTGATTTCATTATTGATATGCAATTTGTGTGTATACTGAGATTGGTCAAACTTAAAGCTAGTGTATATGAGGGTGTAAGAGAATAAGGATAATGCTCAAACTAATTGTATGACCTATAACACTTTTGCTTGAGTTTACACTTTTCAAAATATTGAATAGGTTTTCTCTGCTCTGATGGACACTTTTTTGTTGGTATACTTTCTTTATTTGGTTTGATTATATTGAAGTTCTATAATATTGTTTTCTAGCTTGCTTACTTCTAGTTTGCTTCTCGGCATGGTGTGTTTGATGATTTTAAAAAATGTTATGTTTAGTTGAGGTTCCCTTTTTCATAGTGGTTTTGTGTTTATAAAAACAATTTTATCACACATCAGATAACATGTTGTGAGAAGTACCTGTTTTAGTCTGATGATGAATTTGAAGTCATCATTCATTATTAAACACTTAGTCCAAATACTTATGAATCACATTTCCACAAAAGTATACTATGCAACTGTATAGATTTTTTTTTATAGATAAAGGCAATAAAATAGATATTGATAGGACACTGAAAATGGAAGCTCATACAAAATTACTTAACCATTAAATTATTTATCATTTTGGAGGTCCCATCAAGGAGTCATAATTTTATGGCCAGACGAAGGAAAACTCAAACTACAACTTATACAATTCCACTTGGTGTCACTACTAGAAATGTGTGTTTTTACGACAATCATTCTACGACGGTTCTTTTGGAATCGCCTTAGAAAATGAGCTGATGACATTTTTGTAATTATCTTACTGAAAAAAGCCTTTTACGACGCACATTCTAAGATGGTTATTGAAAACTGCCTTAGAATGTGTGTTGGTCATAAAAATTACGACGGGTTTTATTAAAAAATCGTCGTTATCTCAATTGAATTTAAAAGCCCTATATATGAGTGGTCCACGCGCAACCAGCAAAACTAGCCTCCATCAACAAGTTTGTCTCTCGAATTTTCGCGGCCGCCCTCCGTCAACAAGTTTGCCTTCCCTCGATGAAGAGCTCCCTCGCATGTGAAGCCCTTCATCGAAGCGCTTAGTTCCCCTAAGTGAAGCCCTCCCTCGTGCATCATGTTTCTCTCACTCGCGGCATTGTCTCTCTCATTGGGCAGAAACCCTAAGCCCCAATCCCACAAAAGATCAGAAGCAGAGGCTCCGCATCCAGTCCCTGACCAACCCCTTCTTCTTGGGCTCTAACTACAACCAGCTTAAACCAATCCAAACCCCACTTTCTCCTCGATTTTTCCAGAGATAGCATACGCTTTGAACTACATGCCTGATAGTGCGCTTTCGTTGAGTGATAGAGTGGGAAGTAGTAGTAGGCAGAAAGTGAAGGTGCTTAGCGTTCTTGATACCTTGCCTCCTATTGCGGAAACTATGAGTTCTGTTATGATGGAGAGGCACGGGGTTAGGCCTGAGCATGGTAGTGTGGAACATGGAGGAGGGTTGTCTCATGGGAAATTCGGAGCTAAGGGGAATGGGAGAGTTATTGGGCCTGAGCAAGCGGTGAAATTGTTGCAGAAGGTGGTGGCACATATTTTGATGGGTGTTGGGTTTGAAGGTGCCATGGAAGGTTCTGTTGAGGACTTCTCCGAAGTATTGAGCGGACAAATATGTAAAATAGGAACAAATTTGAGAGTGCTTGCTGATAGTTACAAGAAATAGTGCTCGACCATTGAGCTTCTGAAGATGTTGCTTAAAACAGTGGGGTTTAGGTGATTTAGGTGAGTTTAAACACTTTCTAATTTGTAAAGGTGAAGTGAAGCTTTTTTAGCAACTGCTTGAGGAATCTTTGGTTTCTGTGTTATTGTATTTTTCCACTTCTCTTGGGTTTTATGTTGAAAATAGACAATGGGGAAGGAGCTGAGAGTTTGTTATTTGATTTTGACAGGTTATGCTGGACACGGTAGGCACAGAGATGCAAGTTGTTAACAAAAGTGAGAGAGCAATCTCACTTGAGGCAAATGGTCAGGTTGTTCTAACTCCCGATCAGGGACAAGAAGCCTCTTCAGAGATATTGCCTATCAATTTTGATGGACTGGCTAAGGTTTGTTGATATTTTCCATCTTGTCATAATATGAGGCGACTTTCTTGCATGTACATTGTTTCCATGGAATATTAACTCAAATGGCTTCATCTGATTAACTTTCTACGTTTTACTGCTTATGCAGTGCATGCTTGATTCCTACATGGAAATTTTCTCTTTGTGACCCAAAATATCTTTAGACATCTTCTTGAATTGTAATTTGTTGCTTGCATAATTTGTAAATTTTTTGTTTCAAAGCAATATTTTGTGTTGTTTTGAACCCCAATATTTATCTTTATTCTTGTTATTTATAAGCAGTGAAGAAGGGAGACACTATTTTCATTGGTCAATACTTGTTCATAGGAAGTGAAACTACTTCTAATGGCTAGAGGTAGTATTATTGAACCCAGAATGCAAAGTTTACCGCAATAGGTCTCTTTTTACTATTATTTCAGTGTTCTTCGGTATCTTTTCAAACGATTTATATTATGCCTTTCATTTGGGTTGAGTTTGTATTGATATATTTTTAATGTTCATGAACCATTTATTTTAGTCAATAATGTGATTTCCTGTAGTTGAAATTAATTTTGTTGAATTGATATGCTCTAAACCTAAGTGTGGCTCTAGGCATAAAAAGCATATCCAACCTTCTATTTGCATGATGAGTTCTATCTGAAGTTGTGCAAGTATCTGAAGTCAAAGGGCAAGATGTTGTTTGTATTATAAAGAACATAGCTACATTGGTTGGGTCATTGTTCACTTTGCATGCCTCTCAGATTCATATTGATTTGCCTACTCTCACTGAGAAAGACCAGGAGGTAAGTTCTACCTTTAATTAGTATGTTAGAATGATTTACCTTTCATTGCCCATGTACATTTTTCTATGCCTAGAAAATAGGTTTCCTTAGTTTTAGGTTTATTTTACACTTTTACTTTATTTGTTTCAGGTTATAAGCTCCTGGGGTGTTAAAAACAAAATTGATTTTCTGTCATTGTCATATACTCGACACGCTGAAGATGTTCACCATGTAATTTGAGATCCAAATCCTTTATATGTCATCTCAGAAACTCACATTCTAAGAGATGTTTTCGGTTTTCTATTAAAAAACCTTTATATGTTTGTGATGCAGGCTCGTGAATTTCTTTCAAAGTTAGGTGATCTCAGCCAAACTCAAATTTTTGCAAAGATTGAAAATGTTGAGGTGAGTTTGCATATCTTCGTACAGACTAGTGTCCTTTATAATGAGGTTAACCTCTAATGCCAGTATCACTGTATCTGATGTTGTCGTTAAGTGATGTAAAAGACCGTAGAATCTTTACCCGCATGAATTGAATTTATATTTATATATGATAAATAAAATGTTGCAATCCATTCTTTTCTGGTTCTAATTTGAATTTTAAGATGCTTTCATATCAAATCTTGAATTATAACAGGAAAATTATGTTATTCTTTTTTTGTCAGTTAGTGATTCCCAGATTTCAATAGTTAGAGAGGGTGGAAGGACAGGGGTAAAGCTTAAATAGGATGGGTGGAATGGGGGGACATTCTGTTTTTATATCAATTGAGAACTGAGCATTAGCTTTGTTGTAGAAAAAGGGAAACTGTCACATGGGGGTGGCCCTTGGATGAGTTATCCTATTTGAAATGTCCCTCAAAACATTGGCTCAAGTCTTTGCCTTCCATTTCATGTCCTTGTAGGCTGAGAAAGTTTTCAATCAAGACCTATATTTTAAAAGGACAGTCAAGTATGTTGGAGAACCCATGACTCACTTGGAATCTATTGCATCCTCCACGGTAATTTACATTTTTCTCTTATGTTTTTAATAGTATTTGCTTGTGCGCCTTTCTTTCTTTCTTGTAGAGATGGGTGGGGGGATCGTCAGGTTTATGCCTCTTGCTTTTGCTTTATTGGTATAGTATGGTAGATTCTTAAGTGTGCTTATTACATGCTAATGTTTTACTTGTTAGGTACGAGCTGCAATTAAGGTGAAAGCATCTATTATAATTTGTTTTACTTCATCTGGAAGGGCTGCAAGGTACTTTCTTATGAGTAATTAGATATCCTTCAATTAATATCTATATCATTTCCTGCATCTTCATTTCACCTTTATCCTTAATTCTTTTTGTCCAAAGATGTTACATGTACTTGTCTACTTGCCAGATTGATTGCAAAGTATAGGCCAACAATGAACTATCTGTTGTGATCCCCCGACTTAAGACAAACCAGCTAAAGTGGAGCTTCTGAGGGTTGAATTTTAAATGTTGAGTTAGCTGCTTATTTTCTGTTAACTATTTGTGGCTGTTATTAATTCCCCTTAAGAGATTGGGTTGAATAGATCAACTGCCAACTTTCATTCTTGGGAAGGCTTACATCTAATACAATTAATATACAACCGTAATGAATATTTTATAAATAATATTAATACATTTTAATTTTACTGTTGAGTATTCTCAGCATATCATAATTATAATATTTATATCCTGTGTAAAGTAAGTAGATACAACCACGAATTGTGTTTATGTTTGGAAGATGCTATTGTACTTTCTTGGATATGGACACCCCTAATTCCATCTATTGTTTAGAAAAATTTATTTACCAGAATGTGTTGTGTTTACATTGGCTTACACCTTGCTTACCAAACTTACTAAGAAATTCAATTTGGGACTCAAGCAAGACAATCACTTATTGTGAGAGGTCTCTTTCCTATGCTTGAAGATCCTCGACATCCTATAAGTTTTTTCTTTTTGGAATTCTACTTAGTTATATTTCATTCTTGAGTTGATGGACATTGTTCTGTTGAGATTGTTCTTTGGGGATAGAATTAGATGCTGAAAACAAATCAGGGTTAGCTGGACTTTGGGGTTATGTACTGATAGTGACGTAGTGACATCTTCAATGCATATTCTGTCTCTAGAGTTTCTTGTCTCTCTAGTTAGATCTAGAGGCAAGATTAGTTTGGATCCAAGCATTATTATTATTATTATTATTATTATTTTAGTTATGATCAACCTTTGGCTAGCACTTATGATATCTTCATCAAATAAAAGAAGATTAATTGACTACATAGTATATTTTGTGGTGGAGGCCAGGGTGTCCATGGGTGGCCTGTTGGGAGTTGTCTTGTGTGCAACCATGTGAAATTCACTAGCTTATATGAGTTGTTCTTCGTTCATTGATAAATGGGATTCGTCGAGCCCATAAAGACATTTCCACTTCCTTTGATTAAGAGTGAAATAAGAATAAAAAATAAGAAAAATAAAAACAAAAGAGGAATAACAGAAAATATATTATTTGCATGGACAAAAATAAGTAAGAATGAAATACAGATTTTTCTATATTTATTTATATGAATAGAAAAGATAGTAAAAACAAAGAATTAAATTATACTAAAATATTAATACTAATTAAAAAGTTCAACTTGAAAATTTTGAAACTTTATATTATATCATTCTTACATAATATAAAATTATTTATTATTTATTGTTAAAAGGCTATTTTTTTCAAAAGACTTCCGTCCTACACTTTCCCTTGGGACGGGAATCTTTTCTTTTCTCTTTCGTGAGTCTTAAAAAGAATCTTATTTCTTATAATTTATTTTTGAGATAAATAAGTACATTAAATAAGTAAGAAATAAAATAAAAATATCTAATGAGTTTCATTCTCATGTCTTTTTATTTTTCTCCTTTATTATTTCTGTTTAACCAAACATAATTACCTTTTTATTTTCTATCTGTTTCTCTCCTCTCCACCTTATTTCTCTTTTTCCAAATTAAAGTTTGTTTGACTGAGTAGATGTAAAACAAAGAAAAGAAATTAAATACAAGAAAAAATGTAAAAATAAATTATCAAATTTTTATCTCTAATTTCTTTCTTTTTGATGTAATTGAGGTATGTAAAACTTTTATTTGATACCCAATTAATCTTCTTTTCACATACCCAGCAAGCATGTTGGCCATGCTCCTTCTGATATCTTTATCAGAGGTGGCAACCAGCGATTTGAAGGAGGGTGAGCTATATATCACTTTTCCATATACATTCTTATATTTTAAATAGAATATCTATACATGTTTTCAAAACACTAGTTAAACATTTAAATATATAGTAAATTTATGAAAAAGACATATTACTAATATATTTTTGTTATAAATATTCACCGAAAAAACACATTTTTGCTATAAATGTTTTATAATTTTTTGATGACCTAAATATTTTGTCTTTGTACCTTATACATTTTTTTAAAAAAAGTATCCCTTTATTTTTTTTAAAAAATGATCCTTGTAAAATTCAGTTTTTCACTTTTGTTCTTATTATTTTCTTTTTATGGTAAATGGTTCATGTGTTAAGATCTAATGCATGTGTTTGCAGGTGAGGTTGTCAAAGTAACTAATGAACAGGGTGATGCCAAATTTGTTGGTGGTGGTGGTGACCTTGATGATTTTATGGTCATTTGTTTTCCTCCTCCCCCTCCTTATGGCCGGGGTGTTTACTACAAATACGTTGATAATATTTCTCAAAAGAAGCAAGCAGATAAATGCTATTGTGGTTGTTGTTGGATGATAAAGTCGGGAGATTACAGACAATGCTGCCAAGAATACTATTGGTCGCCTTGAAGTGGTGGTGCCTCCCCTTGACGTATGTGGTGGCTATCCAGGCCTAACTACAATATGAGGAGGATAAAACCCACAATTGAGATAGTGTTCAGGCTTTTAAGCCCTGACCTTCAAAAAAATATCTATATAATATCATGAGTTATACGTGAGAGGCATGGATACATAGTAAGGTCTGTCTTTCTTACCACTAGAGATATTTCACAAGTAGCTGGAAATAATGTTAGTACTAATATGCATTGTGACAATGTGACAAGTTTTAAGAGAAAAACTCAAATATCTATTGTATGTCATAATTAAATCGTGGCATATACTCTCTAGCAACCTTTTCTACTCTCTAGCAAGACCCAACTAACTCTTATTGCAGTAGAAGCTTTAAATGAAAACTCATACGCGAAAAATAAACTCCAAAAGAATATCTAATAAAATGATTACTTCTTGCTTGAGTTAACATAAATTTGTATTAAATTTGCTTGAGTTATATGTCCTGTATTAGAAGACTAATATGATTTTTTTAATTCTCTGGTATTGGCCTATGATCATGATTTTGTCAAGAGCTTTTTTCATCAGAATATTGGTGGAGAAGATGTCAAGGTTCTTTCTTTCTTCATATCTTCTACTCATCTTTAAGTATGCAATGATATATATTTCTTTTAGTATTTCTTTTGCTACACATTAGAATGGTCTGAATGAATGATTGTTATAATATAGTTAGAGACAAAAAGAATTTTCTTACTCATTAATTAGTTGAATGGTCACACGTTTTTATCAATTATTATGTGGCACTTAAGTAGCAGTGTATTGGTGTCAATCATTGAAATATAGCTGGCATGGAGATGACTACAAAAAATGAAATTAATTTTAAAAAAAAAATACATTCTAAGACGGTTGTCCTTAAGACCGTCTTAGAATGTGGTACATTCTAAGATGATTGTCTTTAAGATCGTCTTAAAATGTGGTATATTCTAAGACGGTCTTGGGCAGGAACCCATCTTAGAATTTTATACATTCTACGACGGTTCAATATAATCGTCGTCATAGATGTCCACACTTTCTACGACGTCTGATATGACGATGGTCGATAACCGATGTTGTAAGCTACAAATAACCGATGTAGTACGCTTTTATTGTAATAGTGTGTCATTACAATGGGACTCCTAACACTGTGTGTTCCATCTTCTTCAACCCAAACAAGATCCCTAAATGAGATATTTTCCTTCTTGTACTTGTTATGCTTAATCACAACATCGTAGCTCTACTTCCCTTGGGAATTCCTTTGCTAGTTGTCTCTTCCACTTTGCCCAACTCTCTAGTCTCAGCAAAAGCACCAACTATTGGGATGGGGCTTTTAGATGGGGCTTTACCAAGTAGTAGAGAAGGATTGAGAAATGACTGGTTAAACACAACTAATGGAATGAATCTTCAAGTGTAACTAACCAGGAAAAGAAAGTTATTAATAAATTATCAATTTATGATTATGGAAAAAGGTTTGCCATACAACTATTGATGTTTTTGTAGAAGCAATTGCCTTTGGTGTTTTGATGATGATCATGATGATTTGATGCAAATGATGCAAATGGACTTTTCAAGTTTAAATTCAAGACAATGATTCAAGAATACAAGCCACAACATCAAAATGATCACTAGTATTTTAGGAAGGGAATTCCTAATTGATATAGCAAAAGGTTTGGCCAAGTAATTTAAGTTAAAAAGTGTTTTTCAAGAGATTTACTCTCTGGTAATCGATTACCAGAGGATGCAATCGATTAGCAGTGGCCAAAAATGATTTACAACAGCTACTAAATATTTGAATTCAAATTTTAGACTGTGTAATCGATTACACAATATTGGTAATCGATTACCAGCAATTAATAAACGTTTTAATTCAAATTTTAAAAGCTGTAATCGATTACACAAATCCTGTAATCGATTACCAGACAAGATTTTCAGAAAAATATTTCTAAGAGTCACAACTTCTCAAATGGTTTTTACATGACCACCAATGGTTTATATATATGTGACTTAGAACACGAATTTGCTCAGAGTTTTTCAGAACAACAAGTGTTTATTCTCACAAAGAGAAAAATTGTTTTATCCTCTTAAGAATTCCTTGGCCAATCCAATTGCAATTCATTAAGGAATCATTTGAGTGCTCAGATTGTAAAATCTATCTCTTTCAAGAGAGATTCATTCTTCTTCTCTTTCTAATTCTCTAAGGGATTAAGAGACCGATGGTCTCTTGTTGTAAAATAATTCTGAACACAAAGGAAGGATTGTCCTTGTGTGTTCAGAACTTGTAAAAGGAGTTTACAAGATAGTGGAACTCTCAAGCGGGTTGCTTGGGGACTGGACGTAGTCACAAGGGTGTGGCCGAACTAGTATAAATCTGAGTTTGCACTTTCTCATCCCTTAAACTCTTTTATTTATTATTTTTTTATATTTATATTCAGATTGTTCTATTTGAATCAATATTTAAGAAGTTCATTGTTAAGGGAATTTGTAACTTGAATAGAAAGTGAAATAGAATTTTAATTGGGGAAATAGTTTGTAATATCTTAATTAAACCCCCCCTTCTTAAGATATCTGAGGCCACTTGTCTAACAGTTTTGCTTTTATAGTGCCGGCTAGGCCCTTTAGTTTAAGATTCTGTGGGACACAGAGACTTGTATGGGAGTAAGAGAGGGTCTATAGGAGTATGGTAGATTCCTCACTCGTAGAAAGCATCTAGCTAGGTATACAAAATAGGAATAAAAAGAAAAATTACTTCATAAAAGAATACTATATATACTTTAAAAAATGCTTTTGGAGTCTAATTTGTCTAGGTGTTAGTATTAGCATTTGCACTATAACTATTTTTTACTCCATCACATTGATGATACTATATATGTTATTATTTGTCCTTTACTTATAATCATTGCTTGACTTTCTTTTCATTTCTAATTCTAATTGCTTATGGATGCATTGTTGTACTAGCTAGTTTGTGGGGTGTTGCATGCCCCGCCACTCAAATACTTTACCTCCTCTTGTATTTCCAACTAATAGAAAAGTAAATTCTATTGATAACATAATGCATGTTTAGGTTAAAGTTTATAAAACTTAACTTTGAAATGGTTTTAATTTTTCAAATTGAGTTTGAAACTTGATTTTAGGCAAAATATAGATGTGCAAAGTGCAAACTTAAAAATCCAAACATAACCAGAACCTTCCACTACATGTACTTTAACTACACGATGTAGAGTGTGGACTTTCACGAATGTTGATTATGTTTTATGTGTAAATAATTATTTCAGGTGTTCTATTAATTTCCTTTCCACATATACTCTTTCAAAACTTTGGAACAGTTTGTTGAAAACTTTTCTTCATTATAATAATCTTTTGTATATGCAAAATTTAATTTGATATGAATGTTCACAGAAAATATAGATAGTTTATATTTGCCTATTATTGTTTTGATCGAGGATAAGGCTATCAGGCCATATATTGTAAATCATGGTAATTGAATATTCAAAATGTATAATAAACTTGTTGTTGCACCAGGATTTCAATACAAATTTAAACATTTATATGTGAAATTTTTTAATTACTATGAGAAATAGAACTATATATCTAATCTATATAATTATAAATAAATATTAGTGATCACATATTATTTAAAATAATTATAAACATTTATTTTTTAATCTTCATCATTCATATATAATATAATCACATAAATAATTTTTTTATAATCATAAGTTTTCATTTAATGATTAAACATATTGAGAATGATAAAAAAATATAAGTTTTCATTTGATACATTTGATATGGATTTTGAGTCTTTGGCACTATAATAAAATAATATTATAATCACATTCCACTTTACGCCTTTCCCTGGGCCCAAAATTGAACATGGCTGAATTTTAGGATGTAAAATAAATAAAAACCGAAGTTTATGAAATGTAATGAAAGCCATTTTTTATTCCTTCATTTTCATTTATATATATAGACACACACACACACACCAAACCTATAGTTACATTTTTACAAACCCATTTATGTTTCTACTTTTCTGGTTAAGATTTTTGGGTTTGTATGTGACTTGTGAATGTTTTCATGTCTTGCCACTTCTTTTTAGGTCTATAAATCTTCTGACCTTTGTAAATAATTGTGTTGTGCCTCATAGTTAAGGGAAAGAAAACTTTACCAATAATTCTATGCATCATATATACTATTTGTTATTTCCTTTTTTTCTTCCTTTGTCATAGAGCTTTTGTGAATAGTTTATTAAAGTTAATGACATCCTTTGTTATTATATTAATTTTCTTTTAGTTATATAGTTTGGATAGTCAAGAAATGGAAAGTAGTATAGTTGATGCTTAAGTTGCTTCAAGAAAACATTGAAGACATGAAGAGGAGGAAGAAGAACTTGAACAAACATTTTTCATTATTGTTAGTGTTACCACTATGCTTTTGGGTGCAATGACTTGGTATCATGACAAGTACTTTGTTAAGGAACCTCCCCAAAATTTGGAATTAAAAAAGCATAGTTTCCTTAATAGTTTATACAGGGGAACAAAAACTGATTGCATTGAACAATTAAGGGTCAGTAAAAAGACATTTTTTAAGCTTTGTAGAATTTTACAAGAGAAAGGGAAATTGGTAAAAATAAGAAATGTTCCTATAACTCAAGTTGTGGCAATGTTTTTGCATATCCTTGCTCACAACCTAAAGTATAGAGTTGTGCAATTTAGTTATTGTAGATCCATGCAAACAATAAGTTGGCAATTCAAGAATGTCCTGCGAGGTAAAATGAAAGTAAGCAAAGAATATTTGAAGTTCCACGACTATAATCTAGAGGGCTTGGTGGAAAACAAATGGAGATGATTTAAGGTAAGTTTGTCATTTGTTAGTAATTATAAGGTACTTTAAATGATTACAACTTATTTTTTATTTTGAAATGTTTTTAGAATTCAATTGGAGCACTTGATGGGATACATATTCCAGTAACAGTTGTTGCAGAAGATAGGCCTAGATATCGTAATAGAAAAGGTGATATCTCTACAAATGTTTTAGGAGTTTGTGGTCAAGATTTAAGGTTTATATATGTGTTGTCTGGGTGAGAATGGTCAGCAGGAGATTCTCGAGTATTGCGAGATGCTTTGTGTCGTCAAAACTATCTCCATATTCCAAATGGTAATATCATGAAATGATGTTACTTTATTTAACATGTAAAAGAAATATGCATGATTTTTTATACATAATATTTTTTTAAACCAGTGTAGGTAAATATTTTCTTGTAGATGCAGGGTATACAAATGGCCCTAGATTTTTAGCACCTTATCAAGGGACTAGATATCATCTTAATGAGTGGATCAGAAACCCCCCTCAAAACTAAAAGGAGTTATTTAATCTTCGTCATGCAAGTGCAAGGAATGTTATTGAAAGGTCATTAGGGTATTGAAGAAAAGATGGAACATATTAAGAACTCCTTCTTTTTTTGATACAAAAACACAAAAGAATTATTAATGCTTGTTTCATGCTACATAATTTCATAAGAGATGAACAACAAAGTGATCAAATTTTGGAAGCCCAAGACTTGGAACTTTTATTTGTTGTTGACGATGAGTTAACCAATCAACAAATGGAAAGAGTCACAAGTAATATCAGAGATGAAGTCACAACTATCCAAGCAAGTGAGGAATGGACAAGATTTTGTGACACTTTAGCAATGAATATGTTTGCTACCTATCAAATAAGAAGAAACTTTGATTAGGGAGATGTTTTTAGTGGATGCGGATTTTGTTTCTTATGTGCAATTGACTCTATACTCATGTATGTGTGATACTTTGGATTTTTGTATTTCATAATACTTTGGATTATGTTTTCTTTTTATGTGTAATTAACTTACTTTTATAGAATGCTAATTTGATGTGTCTTACCTTTATATATATATATATAGATTATTTTTTTTGTCTAGAGAAATGGAATCAAGAGATGTGAAGAACAAGTCAAGTGGAAAAAGAAAGTTGTCTAGTGAGAACACAAGAAGTTACTTTGCATGGGATTTGGAAATGGAGTGTGTGCTAGTTGAGGTGCTTAGAGATCATAGAAATTTAGGCAATAAAGATGACGCAAATTGGAAAGCAGTAGCATACAAATCAAATTTTGTCCAAGCGTTTTGGAGTTCACCTCATGGCAGAGAATCATTTTAAACTTTTGAGAACATGGTATGGAATTGTGAGTGATATTCTTAGTCAAAGTGGATTTGACTGAGATAGCACAAAGTACATGATTACCGTTGAAAATGAAATTGCATGGAATGAATATGTTAAGGTAGTCAATCATTTTAATTTTATTTATTATTCAATTGTAGTTATTGTTTGTGTTGTTATTAACATGTTTATATTTTTTTTTCAAGTCACATGAAGAGGCCAAACAATTTCGATTCAAAGTTATTCCTAATTGGGATGATATTGTAGACCTATGTACAAAGGATAAAGCTACTAGACTTGGAGTAGAAAATGCATTAGATACATATGATATCATGAGCAAAGAAGCAACTGAAGACGAAGTAATTCATGGTGTGAGTATTGACATAGAGGGACCAAGTTCTACCACAAGAAAAACATTCACCCAAGTAAGAGTGAAGAGAAAGAAGGGATGATTTCCTTAATGAAAGAAGTAGCTGAGTCATTGAAAGAATTTGTTGAAGTGACTAAGAAGAAGATGGAGAATAAAAGAAGCTCAAGAAGTGGTACATGAAGTGGTGAATGAGCTAGATAATATACCTAATTTTAATGGTGCACTTCGACATAAAGCAATCGATTGGTTGACAAAAAATCCCATTAAGTTTGTGATTACAAAAGCTCTTCCATTGGATGAGAAGGAGGATTACATCTCGTCTTTTATGCATTGATGCCAAATTAGAGGTACATTTGATATCATGACAAGTATATTGTTGTTGTATAATTATGTTTTACATTTAGATCTCTCATTTTATATAAAACAATTATGTTTTAACAAATACGATTTGTTCGGTAGCACTTAACATTATGTTTTCTTCTGCAGAAAAGATGTGAAGGTAATCCTGTGCTACAACAAAGACAATTAGAAAATTTGGAATTATTTTGGAGATTGGACTTATTTTGTGACTAGATTTTGCTTCAGTCCAAGTTTCTTTGTGTAATTGTATTATTAGCCAATGACTTCTGCAAAAAACAAGTTTTATTTGTAGGCTTTTAAATAGCATTCCAAGGTGAAATGGTACATTCATACTTCAGATTTCATTGTAAAAAAAAAAACCTTGTGAATTTAAATTTGTATACTTTTGATGTTGTGGTGATTCTAAGATCACATTTAATATGTCATTTTATCTACTAAATAGTTCTGCCTTATTAGCTTATAGAGCTTTGCAGTGAGCCGTAAATGGAATAATGATTTAAATAGTTGAATTAATATATTTTTAATTGAAAGAGATTAAAATAGTACATATTTATTGGAATACCACATTCAACAAATAGTACATAAAATTTATTAATGAAAAAAATAATTATTTTAATAAAAAATTATTTTATTCAAATATAAAATTTCAAAAAAGAATGCATTTGACTATTTTATCAAAATAAGAAAATTTGAAAATGAAGAAATATAATTTCTTTATCCAAACATAGAATTTTAAAAATGAAAGAATTTAAATTGAAGTATTTGAAATTCTTAGAATTTAAAATTCTTTAAATTACCTCATCCAAACATCTCTAAATGTCGTCTAAATATTTAATAGTAACAAGTCATATGCGCTGACAATTTTGATTAAAAAAAACTGAAATATGTTTTTTCATCTCCATAAATATGGAAATGTTTGAAATCTGTTACTGCAAAAAATTATCAATTTCTCGTACTCGCAAAATTTAAATATATTACTTTTTGACTCAGAACTAGGTTCGGGTATATCCAAACCTACATGTATGTTGTTGTAGAAAGTGTCAGATTTTTAATTTTTTTACATTGCTCATATATACAACCGATGCAAAAAAGTTGAAAAGTTTGACACTTTCTACAATAGCATCACTTAGGTTTGAATGTACTCAAACATAATGTTAAGCAAAAATTTAACAAATTTAAATTTTGTGAGGAAGAAAATAAAAAATTTACAATTACGGATTCCAAACATTTTCGTATTTATGAGGTGTGAAAAACATATTTTAGTCTTTTCTAATCAAAATAGCCAACATACATGACTTGCTACTGTCAAATCCTTAGATGACATTTAATGAGTTTGTGTATGTTTTAAAAATACAAGAGAAACATGTGTAATTTTCTTAAACTTTTAGAAAGACATGTAATTTCATTAAATCTTAGTGAAAACATGTATAGGATTTTCAAAAGGAGGGAAAACATGTGTAATTTCCTTAAACCCCAGTCATGTGTAATTTACTCTTATTATTATTATTATTATTATTATTATTATTATTATTATATAAAAAAGTTTAGGTAAGTTGAATCTCAGAAGTTCACTAGAGTTGAGACAAATCTTGAAGACTTAATGAGCGTTTAGAGGCATTTGTAGATTGTTCACCTACCATTTTTATATGTGTGTTACTTACCAACTCGATTAACCTTTATTGGCTAGTACATTATTTTTTTATATGGGCTTTGTATATATTCGATTCATACATGGTTGTAACTCGGTACTTTTGGTTGACTTGGTGGTAAAGGAAGAAAGAATGGAGGAATAGGTTGTGGGTTCAAATCCTTTTGCCAAAAAGACTAATAATTAATATTTACCGATAAAAATAAAGAAAAAACATACATGATAAATACTTAATTTGCATATAAAATAAAATAAAAAACTCTATAATATTGTGTTGTAGCAAAATGTAATTTCAGTTATTTACATGAGTGGAATTGAGTTTGCAAACTCTGCTAACTCAATTATAATAATTTCATCAAAGCATATAAGACCGTAATTTTAAGAAATAGTAGAATGTGTAAGTTCGACATTATTCGCACGAGATTATCATGTCAAAACACATATTCAATGAACATTGAAAATAGCATTAATAGCTGCAATCATTTACATTTATAAAATTGAGTTTGCAAGGTCTACCAACCCATCATTGTCAAATATATATGAATAATCACAGTAAAATGTAAAAGACTATAATTTGAATAAACTTTATGATACTTATTTTCCATTCTTAAAGAAAAATAATAATAGAATTCATATAAGCAGATGATTTTCTATAGCAAAATGTAATTTTCTTTATTAGTCAAAGTCCACCTTAAATAGATACTGAAGAAATAGAGATAAAATAATTTGAATAAATTTAACCACTAACTAAAGTAAGCAGATGATTAAAGTTTTTTTTTTTTCCGAAATATGAGTAGAGTTAATTAGTTCTACTTGCAGAGAATAAATAATTGAGAATGAGATTTACAAGATAATCGTAAGTTTTTTTTTTCTTTTCTTTCTATTTTTTGAAGGAGTTTTATCTTTTCTTTCAGGCACCACTAAATTGATCACGGGTGAAACCATCACATATTAAAACATTACCAACACTATTAGAAAATATACTTTTTACATCGGTTATTTATGACTTTCTATATCGGTTTTTAACTGATGTTAAAAGTATTATCATTAACATCGGTTTTTTAAAATCGATGTTAACGTAAAATTGACAACATCGGTTATAAAATAAGAATTATACAAAAAAAATGTATGAATGTTGATAGTTCACATCGATTTTTATACAAAGCTGATGTTAACTTATACATTAACATCGGTTTTTATAAAAACCGATATTAACTTATATGTTAACATCGGTTCTGTATAAAAACCGATGTTAACTTCCAAACATTTGTGGAAGCAATGCCTTCCAAGGTTATTTTGATGATGCCAAAGAATCAAGAGTCAAGCAAATTCCAAAGATTCAAGAATCAAGTTTTCAAGAATCAAGTTTCAAGAATCAATATTCAAGAATAATCAAGATCAAGATTCAAGAATCAAGACAAGAATCAATCAAGATAAGTATTAAAAAGGTTTTTCAAAACATTGGGTAGCACATGAAATTTTCACAAAATCTTTTACCAAAGAGTTTTACTCTCTGGTAGTCGATTACCAGTAGCCAGCATTGTATTTCAAACTGATTTACAAAGCTGTAATCGATTACCATAAACATGTAATCGATTACCCATATTCATTTCCAAAAGTCACAATTCTTCAAGTGACTTGTTTCTAAAGGTTCTTTCAAAAGTCATAACTTTTTAAGTAATTAGTTTTAAAGGAACTGCCAAGAGTTACAAGTTTTGACTTGAGTCATCAAGAAATTATAAATATGTGACCTTGGCATGAAACATATTCATTCATTTCAATCATCTCTTTCAATCAATCTTTCACTATTTTCTTTCATCTCTTTCAACATATTTTTTCTGATTCATCTTCTCTTCATATTTCTAAAAGTTTTTGTTCAAAACTCTCTTTCAAGAAAATTTCTTTGTTAAAAAACTTGTGTTATTGATCTTTTTCATTCTCTTCTCCCTTTGCCAAAAAGAATTCAACAAGGACTAACCGCCTGAATTCTTTTTGTGTCTCTCTTCTCCTTTTTCCAAAAGAACGAAGGACTAACCGCCTGAATTCTTTTATGTCTATCTTCTCCCTTTGCCAAAAAGAATTCGACAAGGACTAACCGCCTGAATTCTTTTTGTGTCTCTCTTCTCCTTTTTCCAAAAGAACAAAGGACTAACCGCCTGAATTCTTTTGTGTCTCTTTTCTCCCTTTGCCAAAAAGAATTCGACAAGGACCAACCGTCTGAATTCTTTTTTGTGTCTCTCTTCTCCCTTTTCCAAAAGAACAAAGGACTAACCGCCTGAATTCTTTGGTGTCTCCCTTTTCCCTTTTCAAAGAATTCAAAACAACACAATATGAGGATTCTTTTTATTCTTCCCTTTCCCTTAAACAAAAGATTTCAAAGAACTAACCGCCTGAGATATCTTTTGTTTCCCCTTCACAAAGTTTCGAAGGACTAACCACCTGAGAACTTTGTCTTAACACATTGGAGGGTACATCCTTTGTGGTACAAGTAGAGGGTACATCTACTTGGGTTGTTGTAACTGAGAACAAGAGAGGATACATCTCTTGTGGATCAGTTCAAGTGGAGGGTACATCCACTTGGTTGTTCAAAGAGAACAAGGGAGGGTACATCCCTTGTGGATCTTTGCTTGTAAAGGCTTTTACAAGGTTGAAAAGAAATCTCAAGGACCGCAGGTCGCTTGGGGACTGGATGTAGGCACGGGTTGCTGCCGAATTAGTATAAAACTCTTGTGTTTGTCTTCTTCTTCCCTACACTCTTTAATTTTCGCTGTGCACTTTAATGATCGTTTTTACTTTTGGTTAAGTTTCTATTTCTGTTCTTTACTTTCTTAACATTATAGTAAAAGCCTAATTGAATCTAGTAACATTAAGAATAATTGATTTTTAATTAGTAAAGGTTCATTAATAATTAATTCAACCCCCCCTTCTTAATTATTCTGAGGCCACTTGATCCAACAAGTGGTATCAGAGCAGGTATCTTGTAGAAAGTTTAACAACTCCAAGATTCATGGTCTCTTTAAATTCTTTGTTTTTCAAAAGTATTTTCAGGAATAGGTCAAATATGAAATCGTTTCAAGATTATGATGAAGACCAAGCCAACTTGTGTCTGATGACAAAATCTCATGAAAACAACAAAGAAGAATTTGTAAGGAAGAAGTGGTACATCGACAGTGGATGTTCCAAGCATATGACAGAAGATGTATCCAAATTTATAACCATTTCCCCCAAGAAAAGTAGACATCTTACATACGGCAACAACAATATCAGTAAAATCTCAAAAGAGGTAACATCTAAGCCATCTTTATGAATTAAGGTATGATTAGTATTTTCAGTTAAGTTATTTTTGTGGCTAATAGAAAATAATTGTTGAAATTGTTTGATTGTGTTTACAATGTTTAAATAACAATATTTAGTTTTAATTTGGAATATGTATGATTAATTGAATTTTGTCTGAATTGATTAATGCTTGAATTGCTTATGTTTTATTTCTAAGATTATTAGATTTTGTTAAAAAATAAAAAATGTTTTGACATGTTAGAATAATTGAATTAAGTAAATAATTACCATGATATGTGTTAATGATTGTTATTTGATACTTAAAATTTAGTGTTTAATTAATTAACTATATTTAGTTTAAATAATTTCAATATACATGATTGATTTTTTGTCTTTGGTAATTGTGTCCAAGTAAGTGGAGTTTGAAAATTAAAATTTGAAAGTTATTGGAAGTTGAAAGTTGAAAATGGAAGTTATTGGAAGTTGAAAGTTGAAAATGGAAGTTAGAAGTTGAAAATGGAAGTTACTGGAAGTTGAAAGTTGAAAACGGAAATGGAAGTTATTGGAAGTTGGAAGTTGGAATTTGAAATTTAAAATTTAAAATTTGAAATTTGAAATTGAAATTAAAAAAATTATATTTTTTTGGAATAAAAATTATTGTGCATAGTTAGTTGATTGATAATTTAATTAATTTAATTTGAAATGCTTGATGATTGATTGTGTTTGAGAGTTATTATGATTTTTTTTATTATATTTAAAGGTTATGAATATGTATTTTTTTATGGATGCAAAATAGTTTGTTTTAATGTCTTTTTGTTATGTGTTTAAACTTTATTATCTTGTTTACTTATTTGGTACTTAGTGAATTATGTTTTGAAACTTTATTAGTACTTTATTTTCTAAAAGTTTAAAACTTGTTAGTCACTTTATGTGTTATGGTTCTACTTGGTTACTCTTGATGACTTATGACTTATTTGATACATATGTTTTTATTATGATTTGTGGATGATTTATTATCTTGTTTGATTTTTATAAGTTTTTTCTTTCTTGTATGAATACATTTATTGTATGTTTATCCATTTATTTATGATTTGACATGATTGGATTTTTGTCAAAATTATATTGATATGCTAAAATAATTGAGATAAGTAATGAGTTACCATGTATGTGTTCATAACTAATTTTTGTTACTTAGAATTAAGTTTTGATTCTCTGATAATAGATTTAGATTATAATTATATTTTGTTTTTAAGCCTTGTATTTGGCTATGTTTTTATGAAATTTGAATACTTAGTATTTCTTTTAATACTTGCTTAGTATGACTGAACATGATGATTATATTGACTTGCTCTTGGTTGTTTATGATTATGTGTTTTAAACTTAATTACTTTAATGATATATGACTAGTGGTATGTACTTACTTTTGGTATTTTGTTTTATTTTTTTTTAATTATTCATATATGTTTTATTTGAATATTGTGGATGACTTTCTAGTTTATTTGATGTTATGAATGAAGTATTGTCTTTCTAAGCTTGTTGTATGGTTAAGTTATTATCTTGTTCGATTGTTCTAAGTTTTCTATTTTCTTGTATGATTAGTCATTTATGTATGTTTTATATTACTTATGCACTTTGACTTTTTGATGTTGCCAAAGGGGGAGAGAAAAATGGGTAATTTAAGAAATCAAGATGTTATATTTTTCAAGACTTAAAATTAAGCATAAATTCAAAAACAAAGGGGGAGAATATGGAGAATTAAGTGAGTGATCGACTAGGAAAAAGAATGTGTATGTGTTTCTTGATTTCAGGGTCGTCATCATCAAAAATGGGGAGATTGTGGAAGCAATGCCTTCCAAGGTTATTTTGATGATGCCAAAGAATCAAGAGTCAAGCAAATTCCATAGATTCAAGAATGAAGTTTTCAAGAATCAAGATTCAAGACTCAAGATTCAAGAATCAAGAGAAGAATAAATCAAGATAAGTATTAAAAAAGTTTTTCAAAACATTGAGTAGCACATGAAGTTTTCACAAAATCTTTTACCAAAGAGTTTTACTCTCTGGTAATCGATTACCAGAAGGTAGTAATAGATTACCAGTAGCCAGCTGATGTGTCATCATTTTCTTCTATTTTCTAAACCCTTTTTGCACCATGTTAATTACTGATTGGTCTTAATTGTCAATTAATCAGCAGTTTTATTATTTGGGCTCATTTAGCTAATTTGATGCTTTTAATCTAATTTCAGGAATTAATGAAACATTGGGCTTAATCCGGATTTTGGTTATGGACTTGAAGAGGACAAATAAAGTAGCGCTTACCATAGTTAATTTCTAATTAGGAAATTTCGTAATTTTATTTTATGTTGTTCAGTGTTTATTTCGTTTTGGGCCAGAGTATTGTAATAGGGCCCAGTGGCTTTGAGTGACTCTTTTTAAATAGCAGCCTTGGGATTCGTGCAAGGCTATTCTGTTATGCTATTTTATTGTTCAGAGCTTTTGTTTTAGGTTTTTACGTTTTTCTGTTCTAAGGCTACTGTTTTCGTTCTTAATGCAATTTTCCGTTTTCTACTTCTAATTACAATTTCGTTCTTGCTTCTTCTTCTACTTTCATTTATGTTTCTGTTTCATTTACATTTCTGTTCATTTACGTTTCTGCTTCATGTTTCATTTGCGTTTTCTGTTTGAATCTATGGAAGGCTAGTTTTTCTGGTGTTGTTTCCTTTTGAGAACGAAGCCCAACTTTCTTTGAGGTTTCATTTGTAATGTGGTTTCCTGGCAGTTTTCCCTTCACCAGTTATCCCAAATTCGTGAACATTAATCAGTGCACGCTTCGTGTTCGATTAATTGCCTCTGAGCCTAACTTGCGTTCATGCTTAATGGACGAAGGGCTAACTGATGTATGTGGTGCCTAATCACGTATTGACAACCCTAAGTTGATTTTCTCTTAGTAAATTGAAATAGGGTTGGATTAAGTGGTTGACTGTTAGGGACGGATTCTCCATAAACTAGGATAAGAGAATGGCTTCTGAATCAGAGGAAACAACCCGTTTTTAATATTAGTAGTTTCATATTCCAGCTTACTTGTTCTGCTCTTTAATCACAAAACAAACAAACCCCCCCAATCGTTACTGTTACTGCGCAAGTATATTATGAACATTTGGTTTGTCATTGCTCGTTGGGAAACGACCTAGGATCACTTCCTAGTTACTGCATTTTCATGTTTATTTGATTCGGGTACGGCCTCGATCACCAGCATTGTTTTTCAAACTGATTTACAAAGCTGTAATCGATTACCAGTGTTTTAAAACGTTAATATTTTCAAAATTCAAAATGAAGAGTCACATTTGTTGATGTGTAATCGATTACACCTTAATGGTAATCGATTACCAGTGAATGTTTCCAAAAATTCATTTCCAAAAGTCACAATTCTTCAAGTGACTTGTTTCTGAAGATTCTTTCAAAAGTCATAACTTTTTAAGTAATTAGTTTTAAAGGAATTGCCAAGAGTTACAAGTTTTGACTTGAGTCATCAAGAAATTATAAATATGTGACCTTGGCATGAAACATATTCATTCATCTCAATCATCTCTTTCAATCAATCTTTCAATATTTTCTTTCATCTCTTTCAACATATTTTTTCTGATTCATCTTCTCTTCATCTTTCTAAAAGTTTTTGTTCAAAACTTTCTCTTTCGAGAAAAGTTCTTTGTTCAAAAACTTGTGCTATTCATCTTTTTTATTCTCTTCTCCCTTTGCCAAAAAGAATTCGACAAGGACTAACCGCCTGAATTCTTTTTGTGTCTTTCTTCTCCTTTTTCCAAAAGAACAAAGGACTAACAGCCTGAATTCTTTTGTGTCTCCCTTCTCCCTTTTCAAAGAATTCAAAATGACATAGTTTGAGAATTCTTTTGATTCTTCCCTTTCCCTTAAACAAAATATTTCAAAGGACTAACTGCCTGAGATATCTTTTGTTTCCCCTTCACAAAGTTTCAAAGGACTAACCGCCTGAGAACTTTGTCTTAACACATTGGAGGGTACATCCTTTATGGTATAAGTAGGGGGTACATCTACTTGGGTTGTTGTAACTGAGAACAAGAGAGGATACATCTCTTGTGGACCAGTTCAAGTGGAGGGTACATCCACTTGGTTGTTCAAAGAGAAAAAGGGAGGGTACATCCCTTGTCGATCTTTGCTTGTAAAGGCTTTTACAAGGTTGAAAAGAAATCTCAAGGATCACAGGTCGCTTGGGGACTGGATGTAGGCACGGGTTGTTGCCGAACCAGTATAAAACTCTTATGTTTGTCTTCTTCTTCCCTACACTCTTTAATTTCCGTTGTGCACTTTAATTATCGCTTTTACTTTTGGTTAAGTTTCTATTTCTGTTCTTTACTTTCTTAACATTATAGTAAAAGCCTAATTGAATATAGTAACATTAAGAATGATAGATTTTTAATTAGTAAAGGTTCTTTAATAATTAATTCAACCCCCTCTTCTTAATTATTCCGAGGCCACTTGATCCAACGACATTAACATCAATTTCAGTCAAAAACCGATGTTAACTTATACGTTAACATCGGTTACATGTTAATTTTTATGTTAACATTGGTTTTTAACATAAACTGATGTTAACGTATAAGTTAACATCGATTTTTTAAAAAACCGATGTTAATATACATAAACAAAAAACAGATGTTAACTTATACGTTAACATTGTTGTTGTAGGTTTGGGGGAATCCCAAGTTGATGACTTAGGTTTGATGGTAGTAATATGGGTCGATGACCCTTCTTTCTTTGGTTTCTGGGTGGATGACCCAGTCTGGGTAGGTGACCCAGAAGATGCCGAAGAACCTTTTTTGATAGTTGGCTCTAGTAGAGCCAACTTGAATCCTTTTCCGGAACTCCGACCTCCCCTTAGGGAGGTTCCTGTTGCCTTAGGAGGCATCACCACTTTTCTGTAAGAATTCACGGGTAAGGTAGTCAGGTAGAGAGTTTTAAGTGCCTTTGATATATTATCAAAATCAAAGACACTTAAAATTGCTTGCCATCTTGCAAAAATATGTTTTGAGGCAAGGTTTTTAACATCTTTTTGTAAAATATCTTTGGCTGATTTACAATTAACTTGGATAAAAAAAAATTTGATTTAGTAAATCTGATTGAAATTTGAAAATGCACAAAACAATTGCTAAAACTTCTTGTTTGACAGTTGAATATTTTAGTTGTGCAGAATTCCAATGCTTTGATGTATATGAAATGACATGTTCTTGGCTATGAATTCTTTGTTTGAGTATGCCACCATAACCTATGTCGGATGCATCAGTTTCAACAATTTTGAATGCCTGTGGGATAGGAAGATACAAACATTTTATAGATTGGACTTTGAGTTTGATATCTTTGACTATTTGAGTATGGAGGTCAGACAAGGAAGGCGGATTAGCCTATCATGCAATGGTTTGACAATGTTGTTTAAATATGGGACAAATTATCCTACATAATTTAGACAACTAAGAAATCGTTGTAACTGGGTCTTGTCAAAAATTTGGTTGGGGAATTTGCTGGCGAATTCTATTGACCTGTCTATTGGAATGATTGTGCCTTGATATATGTTGTGACCAAGGAACCTAATTCGGGTTTGAAAAAGATTGATTTTTGATTTGGAGACTGCCAGACCATTTTGTTTGATGATATGAATGAAGGTCTATAGATGTTTGAAGTGTTGATCAATGTTTTGAGAAAAGATTAGAGCATCATCTATGTAGACAATGACGAATTTTGAATAAGGATTGAAAATGTCATTCATGATTTTTTGAAATTATGAAGGGACATTCTTCAGATCGAATGACATTACATTCCACTCATATTGCTCGAAAGGTACAGTGAAGGCTGTTTTGTACCTATCCGATTCTTGGATCTGAATTTTCCAAAATTCAGATTTCATATCAAATTTGGAAAATATTTTTGCAGAATTTAATCTGTTGAGTAAATCTTTTTTATTTGGGATAGGATGCCTAATCCATTGTAAGGCTTCATTTAATGGTTTATAGTTTATGACTAATCGAGGTGTACCCCATTCAAGCTCAGCCTATTTATTAACATAGAAAGCAACAACGAGACCATGGGCTTTTGCTCTTTCTAATTAGGCCTTTGTCAAGCAAATCCTTGATTTCTTTTTGACAATATTGGAGGAGTTCTTCATTCATTTGAATTGGCCTAACTTTTGTGGGAATTTGTTTTTCCCTGAAGTCTTTCTCATAAGGAAGATTGACAATGTTTTTTTTATATTCCAAAATGCATATGACAAATCAGAGCAGATAGTTGATTCAATATGATGTAATAAAGATTGAATTTTTTCTTTTATTTGGGATTTTTCCAATTGTATTTGGATGTTATTAAAAGATACTTCTTCTTTTAAGAAGTTGATTTGGTTAATTTTTTTTTCTATAAGATTTATGTTTCTAGAGATTGGTTTAGTAGAAAAATTAAATGTAATCTTTCTGCCAAAATAAGTTGTAGTTATTCCTTCTTTAGACATTTGAAGAGGAAACAAAGCTCTAATGAAGGGAGTACCTAGGATTACTTCGTTCTTAAGATTTTTTACCAGAAGAAAGTTTGTATTAATCCTAAGGCCTTGGTTTTCAATAATTGAGTTAGATAACTTATAGTTAATCTTTAATTTTGATCCATTTGTTGTACTCAGTTTTTCTGAAGTTTTTTCAAAGAATTTTGTAGGAATTAATCATTCTAAAATACAATTTGAATAAGCCCCTGTGTCAAATAGGGCCATCGTATCTAAGAAAAAATCATTAATAATGATTTTAATGTTTATGTAAAACTTTTGGATTTTAATCTTGTTGATTAATCCCATAAACATTTCGTCTTCCAAATTTTCATTTTCACTTTCTATATCCTTTTCCGTATTTTCAAAATCACTGTTTTCTTCAAGCTGAGAAAGAATGATTTGATGAATTTTTTGTTGTTAACGAAGTTCTTTAGCTTCTCTTTTTAAATTATTAATCTCTGTTTAGAGATCCTAAATTGTTGTTGGTTTTGCTGAAGTATTTTCTAATCTTTTGAATATGGGACTAACATCAAATTTATTATTTGTAATAAAATCTTTTTGTCTGGGTTTGGTTTCTAAGGTTTTCTTTAATTTTTCCAGAAAAACCTTCTTTTCCTGGGGATCTGGTATGGAATTGATTGCCTCAAACAAGAGATCTTGTTCTCTTGTTAAAGTGTTGATTTGCCTTTCATTATCATCATTTGTAGATGATAGTTGGTCATCTTGTTGAATTATGTTGAGGTTTTCATCGGAAAGTATGGAGGATGAAGTTTCTGTTTCGTCCTCCAAAGTTTCTATGAGAAAATTATTAATATGCTCTTCAATGGCTGATTCTATTGGTTAAGGTTTCTTAATTTTTTCTTTAACCTACAGTATTTGCTAATGTGGCCTTGTTTTCCACAGTTGTAGCATGTTATTTTGGACTTTAATTTTGGCTTAGGAGTTTCCATTTCTTTACTAGTTAAGGGTTTGTGGGAGTATCTTCTTCTTGGAAATCTCTTTTTGTGGACAGTTTTATTTTCATGGGATTCTTTCCTAAAAGTTTTTTTTTCTTTTATTTTGGACAAGCTGATAGTCCAAATTGTTCGCAGAAAGATCCTAAATCCTTCTTTGTTTGGGCTTTCTCTTTGGCTAATTGTCTTTGAATTTTGTCATCTTGACAGATTTTCAGGGCCACTTTCTGGACATAAGAAATTAATTGACCGTAACTTAAACTCTCATATGGAATGTCTCCATTAAGAGACTGGCTACGGATTTTGTCTCTAACCTTATCTCCTAATGATCTTGGAAGACCAGCTAGAAATTTTTCTTTCCAGAACGGTTGTTGACTATCTTCTCTGATGTAGACTCTAGTTAGGAAGGTATCTCTATACCACCTAAAATCTGCTAAAGTTCTACACTTAAGATTGGATAATAATTCTGCAGACCTATCTTTCCAAAGTGACGGGTCTCCAATAAAATTTGAGCTATTGTAAAAATGAGGGTATTAACAGCATCAGGAATCTCCTTATTGTCGTCATTAGTAATGACTTTTCCATTGAGATCCATTTTGACTGCGCTGTAAATTTTTTACTTTTCATCATTAGTGAGATAATTATCCCACCAACCTTTCAATTGTCCGGAATATCCTGCTACTAAGATATCAATAATGGTTTCTTCCGAACACTCATGGGATGTTTGGTAGGTTGTGGCTACCATGGTCATGTGTTGGAGTGTATTCATGATATTGTACTCCTTTTGGGCATCTATATTCCCCTCGTAAATGTTATTTGCACTAAAACTTTTGAAACTACTTTCACCTCTTTTTTCTAATAGAAGGACAAGGGCAGTCGGTCATTGATAATATAATTTGGAGGGTGTTTTCCAATGTTAGGAATTTATTGGATTTATGTTTTTTATATACTGATCCTACCTCAGTTGTGTTTGTTGGATCAAGTGGCCTCAGAATAATTAAGAAGGGGGGGTTGAATTAATTATTCCTAAACCTTTACTAATTAAAAATTTACTCTTCTAAGGATTTTACTATGTTGTTAAGAGAATAAGGAGTAGAAGAGAAACTTAACCAAAAGTAAAAGCGGAAATTAAAATGCACAGTAGAAAGTAAAAGAGTAGGGAAGAAGGAGACAAACACACAAGAGTTTTTATACTAGTTCGGCAACAACTCGTGCCTACATCCAGTCCCCAAGCGACCTGCGGTCCTTGAGATTTCTTTCAACCTTGTAAAAATCCTTTTACAGGCAAAGATCCACAAGGGATGTACCCTCCCTTGTTCTCTTTGAACCTAGTGGATGTACCCTCCACTAGAACTGATCCACAAGAGATGTACCCTCTCTTGTTCTCAGTCAACAACCCAAGTAGACGTACCCTCTACTTGTACCACAAAGGATGTACCCTCCAATGTGTTAAGGCAAAGATCTCAAGCGGTTAAACCTTTGATACTTTGTGAATGGAGATACAAAAGAATTCTCAGGCGGTTAGTCCTTTGAAAACTTTTGTATAAGGGAAAGGGAAGATTCAAAAGAATTCTTAGACTGTGTCGTTTTGAATTCTTTGACAAGGGAGAAAGGAGACACAAAAGAATTCAGGCAGTTAGTCCTTTGTTCTTTTGGAAAAGGGAGAAGAGAGACACAAAAAGAATTCAGACGGTTAGTCCTTGGCGAATTCTTTTTGGCAAAGGGAGAAGAGATGAAAAAGAATGAATAGCACAAGTTTTCAAGGTTTAGAAAACCAGAAAACTTTGGAAAGCTTTTGGCACAAAGAAGAAGAAGAAGTTCAAAGAGATTCAAGGCTTGTAAAGGATTGTATAAGATTAATTGGATTGATATAAAATGCAAAACAAAGCCTTGCTTTTATAGACTCTTTATTTAGAAGAGTTATGACTTTTAGAAAAACTTAAAACCAATTTGAAAAAGTCAAAAACCATTTGAAGAGTTACATCTTTTGATTTATTCAGAAACAATCACTAGTAATCGATTACCAAATCAGTGTAATCGATTACACAAGGCTTTTATGTGAAAGGATGTGACTCTTCACATTTGAATTTGAATTTCAACGTTCAAAGGCACTGGTAATCGATTACCAAAACATTGTAATCGATTACAACTTTTTTGAAATCAATTGGAACGTTGTAAATTCATCTGAAAACTTTTTCAAATTCATTTTGCTACTGGTAATCGATTACAACAATCTGGTAATCGATTACCAGAGAGTAAAAACTCTTTGGTAAACATGTTTTGAGAAAAATCCATGTGCTACTCAGTTTTTGAAAAAAGCATTTCCTACTTATTTTGATTAAGTCTTCTCTTGATTCTTGAATCTTGATCTCAATTCTTGGAAGCTTGATCCTTGAATCTTGAAGTGTTCTTGATTCTATCTTGAACATCTTGAACTCATTCTTTCTTGAGTCTATCTTTCTTGAACTCATTCTTTGATTGACCTTTGAGCTTTTTGTCGTCACCTTTGTTATCATCAAAACATCTTTGAATCATTCTTGATTTATCATGAATATTTTCTTCTACAATCTCCCCCTTTTTGATGATGACAACTTCTGAAATCAAGAAACAGACACACACACACTTTTTCCTAGTCGATCACTCACATAAATTTCCATTCTCCCCCTTTGTTTTTGAATTTATGCTTCTCTTAAAATTAAGTTGATTACTCATGTTAGTTCTTGATTTAATCCCTATTTCTCTCCCCCTTTGGCATCAACAAAAAGCCAAAGTGCGTAAAAAATTTGAGGCATACACATATAACTAAGCATCCATACAACATTCATGGAAAAATATCAACCAAATCATGAAGCAAGAACCATGAAGCAACAATCATGAATAGATTAACTATAAAATCCACATAGTCAAATAACATACTTAATATTTGTTCAAACATACCATGCAAATAAGGAAATAGTAAATTGTTCAAATATCATAATAATATAGCCAAAATACAAGGCTGGAAATCAAAGTACTAATAATATAACATAATAGAAAACTAAGATGATGGTGGCGGCGGTGGTGGTCGATCAAAGCTTGAACGTATGTAAGACACATCTTCTTCAACCTTGGTGATTCTTGACTCCATTTCATTAAAGTGCATGTCTACTTGTAGTTCCAAAGTGTCAAACCTTTCACCAACAAAGGTTTGAAGACCATCAAACCTGTCCAAAATCTTTGAAAGAAGAGATGAATCTTCTTCATCATGTCCTTCTTCACCAACATGTCGAGCACCCTTCTTTACCCAAGAGCCATCATGTTCTTTTTGATAACCAAAGGATGCTATGACTGAAGCGCCTATAAAGAAGGATCTCTTGATTGAAACATAGGGTTCAAAATCAAGAGGGATGTTGAAGTGTTGAAGGAAAAGGGTAACAAGATGAGGATAAGGCAATGGAGCATTCAATCGCAATGCCTTATGCATGCGATATCTAACAAGATGTGCCCAATCAATTTGTAAACCTTTATGAAAGGCCCACATAACAATGAGATCTTCTTTAGAAACCTGAGCAAGGTTTGAAGATCTCGAAAGCAAAATGCGAACAATTAGGTAATGGAGGATGCGGCTATCAAAAGCCAATGAACCAAGTAGCCTTCTGGTCATATCCGCTTGGTTGGTGCAAACCAACTGGCGGGCATCATGTACAGAGAAATCAAACTTCCAATCATCAATTAGTGCACCTTCAAATGGTACACCTTCGCTTGGCAATTGGGTTAAATCATAGAATAGGAACTGGTCAATGACCATCTTAATCCCATAAACTTCAGACATTAGGGTGCCTTCATGGATTTCTAAATTAGAATAAAAGGCTTTGACTAGATCATAATAAACAAGTAATTTCAGAGACATGAATGGAATAAGATTGGAGTTTTCAAATGCTTGAAAGCATTCAAAACTCTCATTTGAGAAGAAATCTATATCTATGAATTTTGGGTCTATAATGGAACGAGAGGAAAAGAGGTTTGTGTACCGTATACGTTGTTCCTCTGATGAAAACAATGATCCAGAGGGAATGGAGGAAGGAATTGGTGTTTCTTGTGACCCGGAATGCCGTTGACTCCGACTCGAAGTGCCCTTTCGCTTCTTCGATGGTTCTGCCATTTGAAGAGATTTTTTGAGATTTCAATCGGTTCAAATGAAAGAGAGTGGAAAAAGAAGAAGTTTGGGCTTTGTGGGGAGTGATTTGGACAAAAATTGAGTGAGATATGGCTGGAAGAAAATTTGGGGGCAAGGATTTTCGAGAGAGAGAAGAGTTGCAGGTTTCAGAATTTGAAATCTAAATATATAGTTGGAGGGACGTGTTGTAATCGATTACACAAATATGGTAATCGATTACCAGAGATCAACATTGCCATAAATAACTGCTTGTAATCGATTACACTATTATGGTAATCGATTACCAGAGGTTATTTTAGCCAGAAAACAAAAACCAAAAGGCTTTCTAGGAGAAAAGAAATTTTGAGTGTTTATCAAAATATTTTTTAAAGAAAAAATACTTTATGAATAATTCTTAATCAATTATTTCACATATCATATCATGCAAAAACATTAAAGTATGTAGATAAATAATTATATCACAACAATCAAACATAAGTATGAAGAATATTGATTTTATTCAAATATATGAATGAATATTTCATGCAAATAAGATGAAATCAATCAAGAACACATACTCATAATTTCAAACAATCAAAACAAACAAATGAAAAATTGTTAGTCATCATAATCAAATTGTTTGAATAAAAATTTCAACTTAAGGGAAATTTTAATAAGAGAATGGTTTTGATATTACCTTCTTCAAGATTGAAGTGTCTAGATCTTCAAAGATGAGGATCATACTTTTTCTCCTTGTTTTTCATTCTTGAGAGATGTTCTCATCACTTTCATAATCCTTGGTTAAAAGATTTATCTCCTTTTCTGAACCATCGGATGAATCATTGTCATCCCATGCAATGTAGGCTTTCTTAGTTCTTCTTTCATCAAACCTTTTCTTTTTCGCTTTTCTCATGCCACTCTTCATTTGAAGGACAATTGGCCTTGATGTGACCAATTTGGTTGCATTTGTAACACCTATGAACTTGAGAATCATCTTGTGATTTTCTTCCATTATTGAAGTTCTGACGCCTGTCAATTCTTCTTTTCTTGATGAATTTCTGAAATTTCTTAACAAAGAAAGAAAAATCTTCTTCATCATCTGAATCTCCTTCTTCGTTTTCTTCTTGCATTGATGATGAGGCTTTAAGGGCTATACTTCTCTTTTTTTTGTCATTTTATTTATTTTGATTAAGTCGTTGAAGTTCCATCTCGTGTTCCTGCAATTTACCAAATAAAGTGGCAAGAGACATGGAAGAGAGGTCTTTACTTTCAGAAATAGCAGTTACCTTGGGCTGCCATTCCCTACTTAAACATCTTAAAACTTTATTAATCAAATCTTTATTAGGAAAGATTTTTCCTAGAGAGGCAAGGTGGTTTACTATATGTGTAAATCTTTTTTGCAAACTATGGATATTTTCATTAGGGTTTATCCTAAATAATTCATATTCATGGGTAAGGGTATTGATTCTAGACCTTTTTACATTAGTGGTTCCTTCATGGGTTAATTGGAGAGTATCCCACATCTCCTTGGCATTAGTACAATTTGACACTCTAAAGTACTCATCTATTCCTAGGGCTGAAGTGATGATGTTTTTGGCTTTGATATCATACTGGATTCTTCTCCTATCTTCTTCTATCCACTTATCTCTAGGTTTTTGGGTTGTAGTGCTTGTGCTTACATCTACTATACTGGGTATGTTTGGTCCTATTTCTATGGCTTCAATGAATATCTGCATATGGGTTTTCCAATAATGGTAACCCTCACCATTGAAAATGGGTGGTCTATGAATGGAATTTCCTTCAAGAAACAAGGGATTTGAAGAGGCCATGAATCTTGAAGTTGTTAGACTTTCTACAAGATACCTGCTCTGATACCACTTGTTGGATCAAGTGGCCTCAGAATAATTAAGAAGGGGGGGTTGAATTAATTATTCCTAAACCTTTACTAATTAAAAATTTACTCTTTTAAGGCTTTTACTATGTTGTTAAGAGAATAAGGAGTAGAATAGAAACTTAACCAAAAGTAAAAGCGGAAATTAAAATGCACAGCGGAAAGTAAAAGAGTAAGGATGAAGGAGACAAACACACAAGAGTTTTTATACTGGTTCGGCAACAACCCGTGCCTACATCCAGTCCCCAAGTGACCTGCGGCCTTTGAGATTTCTTTCAACCTTGTAAAAATCCTTTTACAAGGAAAGATTCACAAGAGATGTACCCTCCCTTTTTCTCTTTGAACCTAGTGGATGTACCCTCCACTAGGACTGATCCACAAGAGATGTACCCTCTCTTGTTCTCAGTCAACAACCCAAGTAGATGTACCCTCTACTTGTACCACAAAGGATGTACCCTCTAATGTGTTAAGACGAAGATCTCAGGCGGTTAAACCTTTGATACTTGCTGAATGGGAATACAAAAGAATTCTCAGGTGGTTAGTTCTTTGAAAACTTTTGTATAAGGGAAAGGAAAGAATCAAAAGAATTCTCAGACTGTGCCGTTTTGAATTCTTTGACAAGGGAGAAGGGAGATACAAAAGAATTCAGGCGGTTAGTCCTTTGTTCTTTTGGGAAAGGGAGAAGAGAGACACAAAAAGAATTCAGATGGTTAGTCCTTGGCGAATTCTTTTTGTCAAAGGGTTATGAAAAAGAATGAATAGCACAAGTTTTCAAGGTTTAGAAAACCAGAAAACTTTGGAAAGCTTTTGGCACAAAGAAGAAGAATAAGTTCAAAGAGATTCAAGGCTTGTAAAGGATTGTATAAGATTAATTGGATTGATATAAAATGCAAAACAAAGCCTTGCTTTTATAGACTCTTCATTTAGAAGAGTTATGGCTTTTAGAAAAACTTAAAACCAATTTGAAAAAGTCAAAAACCATTTGAAGAGTTACATCTTTTGATTTATTCAGAAACAATCACTAGTAATCGATTACCAAATCAGTGTAATCGATTACACAAGGCTTTTATGTGAAAGGATGTGACTCTTCACATTTGAATTTGAATTTCAACGTTCAAAGACACTGGTAATCGATTACCAAAACATTGTAATCAATTACAGCTTTTTTGAAATCAATTGGAACGTTGTAAATTCATCTGAAAACTTTTTCAAATTCATTTTGCTACTGGTGATCGATTACAACAATCTGGTAATCGATTACCAGAGAGTAAAACTCTTTGGTAAACATGTTTTAAGAAAAATCCATGTGCTACTCAGTTTTTGAAAAAACCTTTTCATACTTATCTTGATTAAGTCTTCTCTTGATTCTTGAATCTTGAATCTTGAGTCTTGAATCTTGATCTTGATTCTTGGATGCTTGATCCTTGAATCTTGAAGTGTTCTTGATTCTATCTTGAACATCTTGAACTCATTCTTTCTTGATTCTATCTTTCTTGAACTCATTCTTTGATTGACCTTTGAGCTTTTTGTCATCACCTTTGTTATCATCAAGACATCTTTGAATCATTCTTGATTCATCATGAAGCTTTGCTTCTACAGCGTTTTTTGAGTTTTGGTCACTATTTTCATTAATAACATTAATTAATTTGGAGGTACTTCTTGTCACCATTCTCGATGTTCCTTCCGAAGGTTGGGGAGTTTCGGGGATGACTATAAGTAAACTATCAAGCTTGTTCAATAATTCACTATTGTTTTCACCCACTCCTTCTATAAGAGACTTGTTCTTTCTTAGTTCCCTAATCTTCTGTTTAGCTTTGTCGCTAATTTTGAAAGGTATGAATAAGGGTTTTTCTATGGGGATGTTTGATTGAGATTCTTCAGGAGATTTTTGTTTGGAAATTTTCTTTGTTATGATAGACTCTCCTAAAACTTGCAAATATTTGTTGGTATAATTTGTCTGTTCCATTAGGCTTTTTGATATCTTTGGAAGTTACTTCTTCGTTGATATCTTTTGTCCTAAAGGGACTGGCCATGACAGGTTTATCATTACTGTCTTTGATCTTTGGCAGTTGATATTGTGTTGTGAGAGGTAATTCCGATTGGATTCACTCACCATCCTTGATCTGCCAATTGGTAATTACATTTGTTGTTGGATTACCTATGATATCTTGTTTCCACGGGTAATCTATATCCTCTTTAATGGTATAAGCATGAAACCAATCAAAGAAAAGGATGTTAATTTTGACTCTTTTGAAAAATTCATAAAACTTTTCTTGGATTTGTTATCTGTTTGAACCCTTAAAATGTTGAAAAAACCATCTCCTTTGAGGCTGATTCTCCGGAAAATAAAAGTCTTTTCTAAGGGTTTCCTTATCAATGCTAAATTTTTCAGATAACATCATAAGGTTCATGCATAGAGGAGTAAGTTGGAGATTGGATCGACTTTTGGTCGTCCTCTTGTTCTTGGTTGTATGTTGTTCTAGGTATACTAGAAGTGGTATCTAAACCTTGGAGGTTTACAGTAGGGAACTGGTTGTGTGACTTAGATCTGGTTAATCCTACTGGGATTGAACGGGTTCTCACCGAGAAAGACCTTCTTGCCGATTCATATTCAGACCTAGAGGCTTCTATCCTTGATGAGAAAGAATTTCTCCTGTTAAAGGTTATTTCTACCTTACCAGAGTTGTCTTGTTTAATTTGTTCTATAGTTGGAGTGGGTCGGGGAACAGACGATGTGGCCTTGTCCATGATCCATTTTTCAGGAAGAGTTACCTCATCCCATTTTATTGTTCTTGGGAGAGAAACATTGGCCTTTGTCATATCAGTGATAAACAAAGTTGTCTTTTTTTTGTAGTTTTAATAGGACTCTTGACGCACAAGTGTTAATGACTTTGTACTAAATCCTATAGATTAAGGCCACCAGAATTGATCCTTCTTTTATGTCAAGGCCATGAAAGTGGATATTTAAGAACAAAGAGTCAAGAATGTTTTTGTCCATCAGACTCACTGTTTTGTTTGGGTAACAATTGAAGTATATCAGACCTTGTCTTAGGCTTGTTTCTACTGTTCCTATCAAGGAATCTTCAAATTTGTTATGCCCAATGTCTCTAAGGCACATTAATACCGCTGCATCTATGCCCATATCAATTAAGGGCTTGATGACTACTTGTACACATCTTATGTGTAGATATTTATATTTACGACTATGTTCATAAATTGAATTTTTTGAAAGTAAATGAAATTCTTTCCCTATATCTTGTCATAGAGGAATATTATTTTCTACATTTTTAATTATGTAATCAAAATTATATTTGTCTTTAATTGTCTCAGGAATATATAGTGTATCCTGAGGGATTTTTGGGATATTTCAGTCATCCATGTTTTGGTTTATATCTTTGAATTGGACCTCCTCATCAAAGAGATTGTGTTTGGGGGCGACTTTGTGGGTTTGATTTTTTTGCTCGTTGAGCAAATTGGTTTTTTTTGGGGGAATTCATTAAGGATGAAGATGAAGATGAGTTAGATCTGAAGGATATATGGGAGAAAGAACGTAAAAGATGAGACATATTTAATTCATCCTCCTCCGGTATCTTTACCTTTATGTGGTTCCATATATATATATATATATATATATATATATATATATATATTCCTAAACTTACAATTTTGGCATTTAGAATGATCACATTAGGTTTGAACGTATAATCTCATGTATACTATATAATAATCTCTTACCATAGTCTAATCCTAATGGATAGACTTGCAAATTAAATGCTTTTAAATATGAACAAATTACCCTTAGGTTAAAGGAACACTAGCACTTAAAAAAAAAGACACCTAGCATGTTTTTTTTATACTAATTATTATTATTAAATAATTAACTGCAATTGATGTTGACTTTTTAAATTGTGTGGATCATCTTATTTCTTATATAATAAGTCTCGTAATTAATTTAAGGTTAAATTATTTTTTATCCATCTTTTTATTTAATTGGTTCAATTTAATTCCTTTATTAATAAAAAATATAATTTGTTCTCTTAATTTTTAAAATCGCCTCCATTTTACCTTTTCCATCTAATAGACCTTAACGACCTTAGCAAATTGGACAAATGCCATTGGAATGCTTTGCATTTTCTTCAACGATGTTGCGGTCAATTAGATGAAAAGGACATTGTTAACACAATTTTGAAATTTAAGAGACCAAATTGAAGGCAATAACTTAACCTTAATTAATAATAAAGATTATATTCGTATACACTGAAATTTGACTTTCTTAATCAGAGTATCAAGAAAAGACAACAACTCAAGTCTTGATTGCCTTGTATAAGCATGAGGATCGCCATACATATGTTGTAGCCTTCAGAGGAACAGAACCCTTTGAAGCTGATGCATGGTGCACCGATCTTGACATATCATGGTATGGTATTCCTGGCGTTGGAAGAATGCATGGTGGCTTTATGAAAGCCTTAGGGCTCCAGAAGAATGTTGGATGGCCAAAGGAAATTGAACGTGATGAGAATCTTCCCCCCTTAGCCTACTATATACGTTATTAGGGACATTCTAAGGAAAGATTTGAGTGAAAATAACAAAGCAAAGTTTATAGTGACAGGGCATAGTATGGGAGGAGCACTTGGAATCCTCTTTGGGACGATATTGTGTTTGCACAATGAGACATTGTTGTTGGAGAGGTTGGAAGGGATCTACACCTTTGGGCAACCAAGACTTGGGGATGAAGCATATACAAATTATTTGAGACAAAAATTTAAGGGACATCATGTCAGGTATTGTAGGTTTGTTTATTGTAATGACCTTGTTCCGAGGTTGCCCTATGATGACAAGGAAATGATGTTCAAGCACTTTGGGACATGTCTTTTCTTTAATAGACACTATGAATTTGAGGTAAGCCGTATGATGATATATATATATAACCATAGTTAATTGAAAAATAAGATGAATATCATGATTAATTAGTATAATACAAAATATAATAGTAGTAATGTTTCATTCGAAACAAAAGAAAGTAGTTTCCCAATAAATTATAAAAGAATAGGGCAAATTATCTTTTTAATTCCTAGAAGTGTTTGACACTAATCATCTTAGTTCCTTAAACTAAAAAATTAAAAACATACGAGTCTTTAGAATTGTAATATGGCTATCATGTGTTAGTCTAAAGTTGTACGTGTACACAATGTGTGACTTAAGCTATAAAACTAACATATATGGAGGGTTTTAACATGATAATGAGTAGTTAATTTAAAATCTAGATCAAACAACATACAAGTTTAAAGATTTATTTGCAATTTTCTTAGTTTTAGGGTTTTTACAACAGGGGTCCATACTATATGACCATATTTAACATTTTTAGGGATAAAAAGATTATTTATCAAAAAGAATTCTATGATGATTTGCTTGACCCAATTCCTAAATGAACATTGACTTTTAATATAAATACTATCCTTGTGTGTTCGGTTAAAGTTACCTTAGAAAAACTATATTGTGTGCATCTATATATAGTCATTAGATGGTAAATATGTATTTTATTTAATCATAATTATTCGACAAGGAGATCATGGATATTTTACTGGAATAATACTAAATACATAAACTATCTTCATAATTTTATACTTAATTGCAAACATGATTTCCTTTTTAAAGTTACAAAACTCTAAACACGACCATAGCTAAAACTTAAAATAAAGTCTCAGGTGTTAAGCAATGTGCGACTGTGTGCATGTGCAGCTGTGTGATTAATTGCAACTATATTCCATTTTTATTAAAAAGCTTTTTTCTTTTACGTTGTTTTTCTTTTCTATATTTCACTAACTTAATCACCCGTTTTCTTAAACAATTAAAAGAATTTCATAACACAAAATATTTGAATAACTTTAATTTATAATTTTTGTTTCCAGATAAAAAACTGATTGCATAAAAACCTAATATTTAATTTATAGGTATTGGGAATATTCTTTTATATTTTATTTTATGCAGGTTCTTGAAGAACAATGGAATAAGAACTACTTCTCACTCTGGTGTGTGATACCCATGCCATACAATGCAATTTTAGAAATAATATGGAGCTTCATTATTGCCCGCCAAAGCGGACCTTACTACAGAGAAGGATGGTTTCTCTTTGCTTTCCGGACTATAGGCTTAATAATACCCGGGGTACCGGCTCATGGTCCCCAAGATTACCTTAATTCCACTCTTTTAGGAAAGATTGAAAAACACTTCAAAGCAGAGTGATGCACGTGCATGAAGATGTATCAATGTTTTAAAATTCGAATCTGAACTCCAAACAAAAAGACTATATGTCACGGTTTAATTGAGTGCAGGTTTAAATGAGTGATAGCAAAATTTATTTTGAAGTAATGTGATTTATTTTTAGATGTTTCATTATAAAAGTAAGTTGAGTAAAATTTTGTTTAAATTTTTTTAATTTAACATACAAGTTATTTAAAGTTGTTTTAACTTAAAATTAATTCTAGACTTTTCTCATGGAAAATTAAACATGTAAAAACTTATCTAAAGTTAATTTTGAGTTGGGAGTCAGTTTTCTAACATGAAACCAAATACACATTGATTTAATTGGCTAATGTTGTTATTAAGTTAGAATAAAACCAAACAAATAACAAAAAAATGTTATCTTATTTGTAACACTCCAAGTTTCAAGTACTAAGAATATTCCATAAGTAAGATCCAACACTATAAGAAAAATCGTGATTTTTGATGGAATTTTTCTCATGGAATAATTTTCGTTGGAAAAGTATTAGCTACAGGCATAATTTTTGTGATGGATTATTATTCGTTGGAAATGTTGACCTCACCGACGCAATTTACCAGGAGACAAATATTCCGTCAAAAAATCTTTATTACTCACTACTGCAAAAATGTTGTTCTACATGGGTTATTTGTTACATACGACGTCGGTTATTGACCGTCGTCGTATCAGACATCATAAAAAAGAACGCGTCTATGATGACGGTTTTTAACGATTGTCTTAGAATGTGCGAACATTATAAGACGATCGTGAAGACAACCATCTTAGAATGTATTATTTTTTTAAAAATATATTTTTTGTACTTGGGTAAACTTTGCAAAAATCTCCTGTACAATATATGAAGGAAATGACAAACCTTATAATTAAACAAAGATACTACTACTATGTTTCTATTGATGCTTGTATCTTAGTACTAAAAACAAAGCGTGTTATAACGATTCAAAGGCATAACAAAAACAACTTAACAATAAACCATGAACTACAACAGCCTGAGTGTTTAGAAGATTTCTTATAGAAACCAGCTCTCCCTCAAGATCTGAAATCTCTTTGGATGTATTGCATAAAAGTATTGCAGATATAGTCATGAAGACAATAATACTCATGATTAGAGATAGTGGATATCCTAATTTTCAGGCGACAAATAGATTAAATAACTTATGAAATCTCTCAATTTTTTTTTCTTAAAGAAGAAAAAAAGGACTTATAATTAGGATCCTAAATGATCAAAACTACTCTTTAGCGTGACAATATTCATTAATTACATATTTCGGATAGGTTTGAATTTGGATTATTGGTGAGTATCTTCAAATTAAAGTAACCAAGTTACGGAACTGCGCACGCATTAATTAATTTGAAGAATTGAGGTAAGGCTTATGAAGTACTTTAAAGATGTTATAGGATTCATTTTCCTAAATATGATAACACCATGTTTAGTATGTGAGGTGGTCGACATTTTTTTAATATTAGAATAAATATCCAATTCTAGCTAATATTTTAGAAATTAATTGAAAGATTTCGTGTCTCTAATTTATTTTATGTTTTTTTAATGTACAGAGGTATATATAAAATGTATCTTTTTCCCAGTACCAAGAAATTAAACAGAAGCGTCCAAAACTCGTCTAATTTTAAACAAAATTCTCTTTCATAAAAAAATACACGTGATTAAAAAAAAAACTCGTTAATTTGATGCAGTTTTGATCATTTTATAAGAGCCTATTAACCCGTGGGGTTGATTGTTTAATTATTTTCCCTTTAGGGACTTAACCTGAAACTAGTTAAATAGTGGCCTATCCTAGAGTCTCCTATCTTATGTTCCCCATTTTTCTTCTTCTTCCAAAAGTACCACCGTCCCGTCCTACTTATTTTTTCCGACATCTGAGTCACTATCACCACTACACTCTCAAGTTTGTGTTATCTCTTTGGTTTAAGTAGCAACTTAGTTGATCCAACAACATCCCAATTATTAAAGCAAGATTGGGGCCTAGATATTGGTTGATTAAATCCAGAATAGACATGTTCACAATTCCTCGCCAAAATTATAATAAAATTGACACCTTCAGAATTTATTATTTTAAATAAAATATCCTACAAATATGTGGTTAATTTAAGTGATACATACTTTATTCTTTTACAGTGTGTTTGATTTAAGAAAGAAAGTGGACAAAAAGAAAGAGAAGGAAAAAAACTTAAGAGATATCATAAATTGTTTGATAAAGCAGATAATGGAAAAAAAGATGATTAAAACTTTGTTTTCCAATGAATTTAAATTATTTCAAAATGTTTTATTGTTTCACTTATTATGTTAGCCTAGTCAGAATATATCTATTCTTAGTTGTAAGTGATTTTTAATCTAGATAAGCCTATACATATATCCTCTATTGATACAAAGTTACAAACATATGCATATATCATTATGCATGAATGATTGGTCATGATACTAGCAATATCAAAGAAGCAGTGATCAATTTACCTCCCAAGTTGACCTAGAAGAACAATTATACGAACAGCAAAGTTCTCCTCTACACATGAGTCGAGTAAATTCAAAAACTGAGGAACAAGTTTCTCTTAGGCCTCTTATAAGTAAATATTATAAGAGGAGAGCCAAGACTTAAGATTCATTAATAGGACTGAATTGTTTTAGTTGTTATTTATGGTAGTTATTTCAAGCAGTTGTTATTTTAATTAGGTGTGTGTATTTTTAGGACCATACGTAACTGTCTTAAGCAGTTATTGCAAAATAAATTCTGGAGTAACAACAGGGGAGGTTAGGCAGTTTTTGAGTGGGTTTTCAGGAAGGGAGAAACCAGGATCTCGAACATCTTGGGGGAAACCTATGTATTAACTAGTCTACTCAGTTTCCTGTGTAATTTGTAATTTCTGTTCTATTTCTTTGAATAAAATTCAGTCCTTATTCCCTTACCAGTTGGTATCTATCAACTGGTATCAAAGCAACAAGTTCCTGGAGACAAATTCATGGTGTCAACACGCAGCATGAAGGCTAGAATGGAGGCATTGGAGAGGGGGTTTGAAGGCTTGCTGGCGATGCGTGAAACAATAGAGAAGAGCGTTGAACAGTTAAGGGAAGTGCAGGCCGCAGTGCAAGAAATTCGTGCAAGACAGGAAGAAGAGAGCAGCGAACACAGCGACACAATTCCTCAAGGTGAAACACACGGAAGTCACAATGGAGGACGACACAAAGTGGATAGATGGAGGAAGTTAGAGATGCGTATGGCTGGACAACCAGAGTAGAGAGGTATTTTGATTTGAAGGGGATGTATGGAGAGGAAAAGTTGCAGGCGGTTATGGTAGCAATGGAAGGGAAAGCGCTAACTCGGTATCAATGGTGGGAGTTTTCTGCACACCATCCAAATTGGGAGGATTTTTGGACAGCGGTTATTAGGCGTTTCCAACCTACCATGGTTGACAGTCCTTTTGAATTGTTGCTGAGTCTCAAACAAATAGGCTCAGTGGAAGAATATGTAGAAGCAAGCTTCATGATGATGAATCAAGTTGATTCAAGAAGTTTTGATAGTGACAAAGATGTTGAGAAAAAGCCCAAAGAATGATTTCAAGATTAAATCAAGAACAAATTCAAGAATCAAGAGAAGTTTGATTTCAAGATTCAAGAAAAGATGAATTCAAGTTTCAAGAGAAGAAATCAAGAAGACTTCACAAGGGAAGTATTGAAAAGATTTTTTTAAAAAAACAACATAGCACAGTTTTGTTTTTCAAAACAGTTTTTCTCAAAATTTTCTAAGTTACCAGAGTTTTTACTCTCTGGTAATCGATTACCAGTTTCCTGTAATCGATTACCAGTGGCAAAGTTTGATTTCAAAAGCTTTTAGCTGAATTTACAATGTTCCAATTGATTTCAAAATGGTGTAATTGATTACAAGATATTGGTAATCGATTACTAGTGCATCTGAACATTGGAATTCAAATTCAACTGTGAAGAGTCACATCCTTTCATAAAAAGTTTTGTGTAATCGATTACAAAGATTTGGTAATCGATTACCAGTGACAAATTTTGAACAAAAATCAAAAGATGTAACTCTTCCAATGATTTTCAGGTTTTTCTAAAGGTTATAATTCTTCCAATGGTTTTCTTGACCAGACTTGAAGAGTCAATAAAAGAAATACCTTGATTTACATTAAAAAGAGAACTTACAATACTTACAACCTTTACAAACAACTTTTCCACATATTCTTTTACAAACTTTGAATCTCTTTGAATTTCTTCTTCTTCTTCTTCTTCTTCCTTTGCAAAAAGCTTTCTAAAGTTTTCTGGTTTTCCAAACCTTGAAAACAAAAGTGTGCTATTCATATTTTTCATTCCCTTCTCCTTTTGCCAAAAAGAATTCGCCAAGGACTAACTGCCTGAATTCTTTTTGTGTCTCTCTTCTCCCTTTTCCAAAAGAACAAAGGACTAACCGCCTGAATTCTTTTGTGTCTCCCTTCTCCCTTGTCAAAGAATTCAAAACGACACAGTCTGAGAATTCTTTTGATTCTTCCCTTTCCCATAAACAAAAGATTTCAAAGGACTAACCACCTGAAAATTCTTTTGTTTCCCCCTTCACAAAGTTTCGAAGGACTAACCACTTGAGAACTTTGTCTTAACACATTGGAGGGTATATCCTTTGTGGTATAAGTAGAGGGTACATCTACTTGGGTTGTTGTAACTGAGAACAAGAAAGGGTACGTCTCTTGTGGATCAGTTCTAGTGGAGGGTACATCCACTAGGCTATTCAAAGAGAACAAGGGAGGATACATCCCTTGTGGATCTTTGCTTGTAAAAGTTTTTACAAGGTTGAAAAGAAATCTCAAGGACCGCAAGTCGCTTGGGGACTGGATGTAGGCACGGGTTGTTGCCGAACCAGTGTAAAACTCTTGTGTTTGTCTTCTTCTTCCCTACACTCTTTAATTTCCACTGTTCACTTTAATTATCGCTTTTACTTTTGGTTAAGTTTCTAATTCTGTTCTTTACTTTCTTAACATTATAGTAAAAGCCTAATTGAATCTAGTAACATTAAGAAGGATAGATTTTTAATTAGTCAAGGTACATTAATAATTAATTCAACCGCCCCTTCTTAATTATTCCGAGGCCACTTGATCCAACAAAATACAGAGAGAAGTTTGAACTCTATGCTGGTCCGTTAAAGAGTGCAAAACCAACGTGCTTGAGAGGGATTTTTTTGAAAGGACTAAAGGAAATAATTAGGGCAGAGTTAAAGCTCCATCCAACACAAAGTTTGTCTGATTTAATGGATTATGCACAAGAAAGTTAACAGATGTGAAGTTACAAGAGAGGTCTAGGAAGGGATTGTGTTTTCGGTGTGATGAAAAGTTTGGTCCAGGCCATGTCTGTGCCAACAAACAGTTACAAGTTTTAGTGTTGATCGAAGAGGATGACGAAGTGGGTACAACAGGGGATACTAATGCAATTGAGGAAGAGGGGGAGCCAAAAGACCTCCAGTTATCTATGTGCAGTATTGCTGGCCTTTCATCAAAGAAAACAATTAAGTTGTGGGGTAAGATTGGGAAGGAACAAGTCATGGTACTTATTGATTGTGAAGCATCTCATAATTTTATTTCAGCCACGTTTGTGAAACAATAGGAGTTAGATATGAATGCCACCTCCATCTATATTGTGGAGGTGGGTGACAGGAGAAAGCTAGATTGTGAAGGGATATGTTCCGAATTGACATGGAGATGCAGGGTCTAAAAATTCAACAAGATTTTGATGTCTTTGATCTTGGAGGAGTGGTGTTGGGAATGGAATGGTTGGCTAGTTTGGGAGAAGTAAGAGCAAATTTTCATGAATTAACTCTTAAAATTCCAGTTGCAAACGGATACCACACATTGAAGGGAGACTCAGCTTTAACTAGGGCTGTAGCCTCTTTAAAATCTATCCTAAAGACTCTAAGTGATCAAGATCAAGGATTCCTGGTGAAGTACTGTCACTTGCAAGGGGAAGGTAGAGAGTCAGCAATTTATCCTGCTTGGACAGAGTCGATTTTGGAAGAGTATGAATCAGTCTTTCAAGAGCCGAAAGGATTACCACCCCCTAGAAGGCAAGATCATGAGATTCGGTTGAAAGAAGGGTCTAATATTCCCAACATCATACCGTATAGGTACCCACATTACCAGCAAAATGAAATTTAAAGGTTAGTAGATGATATGCTTAACTCTGGTATAATCAGAACTCGTGTTAGTCCTTATTCTAGTCCTATAATTTTGGTGAAGAAAAAAGATGGTGGATGACATTTTTGTGTAGATTATAGGGCTCTTAACAAGATTACTATACCAGATAAGTTTCCTATTCCTATTATAGATGCACTGCTTGATGAATTGGGAGGAGTGGTGGTTTTTCAAAGTTGGATTTACGATTCGGTTACCATCAGATTAGGATGCGTGAGGAGGACATTCATAAAACAACTTTCCGGACTCATGAAGGGCATTATGAGTTTGTTGTCATGCCATTTGGACTCACCAATGCACCTTCCACCTTTCAATCTCTTATGAACGAGGTGCTAAAGCCATATTTGAGGAAATTTGTCCTTGTTTTCTTTGACAATATTTTGGTTTACAGCAAAGGTGAGGATGACCATAAGGAGCATTTACGGGCTGTTTTGGCATTGTTGAAGGAGAACTAGTTGTTTGCTAATAAGAAAAAAAATGTACTTTTAGCCAAACTCAATTGGAATATTTGGGTCATATCATTTCTGCAGAAGGCGTGGCAACAGACCCCCGAAAAATTGATGCTATGTTGGACTGGCCTATACCCAAGGATGTTAAGGCTCTGAGGGGATTTTTGGGGTTGATGGGTTACTATAGAAGGTTTGTTAAGGACTATGGTAAGATAGCCCGACCTTTGACTCAATTGTTGAAGAAAAATAAGTTTCAGTGGAATGAGGAAGCACAAGCTGCCTTGGAAAACTTAAAGCAATTGGTGGCTGAATTGCCTATTCTGACAGTCCTTGATTTTTCCAAAACATTTACTATAGAAACTGATGCATCCAACAAAGGGCTAGGAGCAGTTCTAATGCAGGAGGGCAGACCTGTGGCTTTTCTCAGACAAACTTTATCTGATAGGGTGCAAACTAAGTCAGTATATGAGAGGGAATTAATGGCAATTGTGATGGCTGTCCAAAAATGGAGGCACTACTTGTTGGGAAGGCACTTCATAATTTTAACTGATCAGAAGAGCCTCAAATTCCTCACTGAACAACGAGTAATGGGCGAAGAATATTTCAGGTGGACCTCTAAACTCATGGGTTTAGATTTTGAGATACAATATAGACCAGGAAAGGAAAACGGGGTGGCTGATGCTCTCTCTAGAAAGATGACATTTTCAGCTTTGTCTTAAGTCCACTTTGAGCAAATAAAAGATTGGGAAACTGAAATTCACCATGATCCTAAGCTCCAAGGAATCATTCATGATCTGATACAAGATATTAATTCCCATCCGGGCTATAAATTTCAGAACTAGAAACTGTTTTATAAAGGACAGTTAGTGCTTCCCAAAGTTTCTTCTCGGATTCCATTGTTGTTATAGGAATTTCACAATTCAGTTGTGGGGGGACATTCAGGTTTCTTTTAAACCTATAAACGAATTTCAGAAGTTGTTTATTGGGAGGGAATGCGGAAAGACATCCAGCAACATGTAGCTACATGTGAGGTATGCCAAATGAATAAATATCAAGCTCTTTCTCCAGCAGGACTTCTTCAACCATTGCCTATACGAACTCAAGTCTGGGCTGATATATCCATGGACTTCATTGAAGGGCTACCCAAGGCTCACGGAAAAAATGTCATCTTAGTAGTGGTTGATAGATTGACTAAATACGCTCATTTCCTTGCACTTAGCCATCCCTTTACTGCAAAAGAGGTTGCTAAAGTTTTTATCAAAGAGATAGTTAAATTGAACGGGTTCCCTTCTTCAATTGTATCGGATCGTGACAAAATTTTTCTCAGCCACTTTTGGTCAGAATTGTTCAAATTGGCCGGCATTAGACTCAAATGTAGCTCTGCTTACCATCCCCAAACAGATGGCCAAACCGAGGTGGTCAATCATTGCTTGGAGACTTATTTGCGGTGCCTCACAGGGACTAAACCTCAACAATGGCCTAAGTGGTTAAGTTGGGCTAAGTTTTGGTTTAACACCAACTACAACAACTCTCTGAAATTGACTCCTTTCAAAGCCTTGTATGGTTGTGACCCACCCCATCTTTTGAAAGGAGCCACTATTCCATCAACTGTGGAAGAGGTAAACGTGATGACTAATGACAGGGATCAAATGTTACATGATCTCAAAGGAAATTTGGCCAAGGCACAAAATCAAATGAAGAAGTATGCTGACCGATCTAGGCATTCAATACCATTAAATGTTGGCGATTGGATGTATCTCAAGTTACAGCCATATAGGCTAAGGTCATTGGCTAGGAAGACAAATGAGAAGCTTAGTCCATGTTTTTATGGTCCTTCCCAAATCACAAAATAGATTGGGGCAGTTGCTTTTGAGTTAGCCCTTTCACCAGAGAGTAAGATCCACCCGGTATTCCATGTTTCTTTACTCAAGAAGGCTCTCTCCCCTTCAGCGAATCCTCAACCTTTACCACCTATGTTATCAGAGGAGTTGGAGTTGCAGGTAACACCGACTGCTGTAAAAGTTATGCGTAACACTGCTGCATGGATTGTCGAGGTTCTTATTCAATGGACTGACCTCCTAGACTTTGAAGCCACTTGGGAACCAGTAGACACCATCATGCACCAATTTCCTTCTTTTCACCTTGAGGACAAGGTGACTCTTTTTTTGGGGGGGGGGGGGGGAGTATTGTTAGGCCTCTTATAAGTAAATATTATAAGAAGAGAGCCAAGACTTAAGATTTATTAATAGGACTGAATTGTTTCAGTTGTTGTTTATGGTAGTTATTTCAACCAGTTGTTATTTTAATTAGGTGTGTGTGTTTTTAGGACCATACGTAACTGCCTTAAGCAGTTATTGCAGAATAAATTTTGGAGTAACAGCAGGGGGGGTTAGGCAGTTTTTGAGTGGGTTTTCAGGAAGGGAGAGACCAGGCTCTCAAACATCTTGGGGGAAACCTATGTATTAACTAGTCTAATCACTTTCCTATGTAATTTGTAATTTCTGCTCTATTTTTTGAATAAAATTCAATCCTTATTCCCTTACCAGTTAGTATCTATCAGTTTCATATCAGCTCAGTGTCAGCTTTGTATTAGGAAAAGGAAACATGCAATCAGGTTTGATTATGATGACACATCTAATCTAATTCCTTATAATTACAATGTGGCACTAGCCATCACTAAGATAATGATCAGTGGTAACTGGATTATACAAGAGTAACTCTAAAATTTTATGTCAGCATATAACATTCTAAGGGTTATTTGGTAGTAGTGCTCTACGAACTTGACATATCACCAGACCAGAATGAGGAAACAAATGTCCCCATACATAAAGGCATCCCCCATTCATCCTTTTATACATGAAATATACGGAGACTAAAAAACTAAAAGGAGAAGTAAAATAACCTGCTTCAAGATCCAGCATCTGAATAAGCATGAATGTGATGTTAACACCAGCAAAAACAAATGGATATTCCCACACTGATCGATCTCCTTCCTGCTTCCGTAAAAGGTCTTGAAAGGATTTCTACAAAATGAAAAGTTCAAGCTTTATGATTAAGATAAATGAAATGTCTGATATATAATATTCCTTAAACAAAATTGGCAACCATTCATAACAAATGAAATCTTTAGTCTATGTTTATTCAACACCAAGAAAGTAAAAATATACAAGGAAACCAGGGATAAGAGCATGAAAAGGAGGACACAAGAATTTTAATATGGCAAAGATAAAGCAAAAGAACAAATTATGAAACTGAATTTCTCTCAGGGTAAAGGTTATGGCTTCAAAAGTAGAATCCTTTTGTAGCATGTGGCTGGAAATTTAGTTATTGACTATGAAATAAGATAAAATCAATCATCTGGATTCAATGATTTTACCAACAGAATTATTAACTATACCTCCATGTCCTTCTGTTGAAACCATTTCCCTTTTAGCATGAACTCGTGATCCAATAAATCACTTTTTGGATCATATTTAGCTCTGCATGCCAATAACGGATACAATCATAACGTAATAGCATATAATAGTTTATGTTAAATTTGAAACAAAAATACTGCAAAAAAAATTAATGAACCATGCAAATAACAAAACTCAATGCCAGTTCATCTTATGACATAGTTGAAGAAAGATGACCTCAAGAATGTAGCTATTTTGTGAAGGGCTTATATATCACATATAACTGTACAATTAGAAATATGTCAAGGTAATAAGCTTCACCTGATATCCTCAAAATTAGAAGGATGTGCCTTTTCATTGTGGCACTTGAAAAGATTTTTAATTACACTTACATGATATCTCCATTTCCCTTCTTACTCTTTTTTTTGGGCAATGTCTAGTGATGTCGAGATTCAGATACATGCTCTACGGATCTCATTTTCAGAATACACAAAACAATAGTTATAGTAATTGTAGGTATAAATTTTTTAAAAAAAAAACTATTTCCATATATTTGTGTAGAAAAGGAAGAAATTTGCAGAACAAATTTGTCGTGGCTATCAGTATTTACAGTATAGGTACCCTGAGAAGGATTAAAGACTTACATGATACTCACATTATAGAAAAGTAAGACTTTTAAGAATCTAACACCAAGAACCAAAACCAAAACCAAACATTCCCCCCCCCCCCTAAAATTAGGACAAAATTAAAACTTTTTACAAGAAATCAAAGAAAAATGACTGACCCAAAATCCATTTTAACATAGCAGCCTCTGTGTGCTTCAAACCCATCGCAAAATCCGCCTTTGCTGCCTCGAGCGATCGTTTCTTCTCCTCAGACGTCAACATCCCATTCATCTACACAAACAGTGGCAATGAAAACATTAATAAAATAAGTACAAAAAAACCACCTTTTTATTTTAAATTTTAGGGAAACCCTAAAAGAGAGAAAAAGAACAATTACCTGAGAAATTTGATCCTTGTGACGTCGAACATCAGAGACCCACCCTTCGTGCTGCATTCGAAGGTGGTCTTCGAGAAACTTGTGGCGGCTCGCGAAGGAGTGAAGCTGGTTCTGCTGGTTGCGCACCATCTGAACCATAGCAAAGGAGTAAATGCCATGAAGATGATGCACCATGTGCTGACTCGCAAAGGAGTGAAGCTGCGTTCCAAAGAAAAGACATCGTTGGAGGGTTCTGCTTAGGGTTCCTTTGCTGGCTACGCGTGGACTCATACATACATACATACATATATATATATATATATATATATATATATATATATATATATATATATATATATATATATATATATATATATATATATATATATATATATATATATATATATATATATATATATAAGGCTTTTTAAATTCAATTGAGATAACAACAGTGTTTTAATAAAACCCGTCGTAATTTTTATGACCAACACACATTCTAAGGCAGTTTTCAATAACCGTCTTAGAATGTGTATGATACAAGGCTTTTTTAGTAAGATAATTACAAAAATGCCATTGGTTTATTTTCTATGGCGTTTCCAAAAGAACCGTTGTAGAATGCCTGTCGTACAAACACTCATTTCTAGTAGTGACTGAGGAAATATTACCTATGGATTTGGTTCTATCGCAAATTACCAATGGAATTTTCAACAGAATATGGATTCATCGGAAATGTAAATTAACCAAAAACAAATAGAAGCAACTCTAGCGCCATTTCAATCACTCAAATTTCTCTCTTAGACTTGACTCACACCTCACTCACTCTTCATCATGGTACTCCGCCACGGTTGGAGGCCCATCGCGCCTAGTTTGTTGTCGCGCCTACACCACCGTCGTGTCTAGGAGTCCTCTGTCACAACCACGTAGCTTCGCCGTCGCACAAGCCATCGGGAAGTTGCTGTAGTGGACGTGCAAACGCTGGTTCATTCCTTTTATTGTTTGATTTTTAAATTTATTTGTTCATAGTACTTGGTCTGATGATGCTTAATGCTGTTGTGGCTGCATTTGTTTCTTTCTCCTTGTGTTCAATGATGCATGAGCTGTTTCTTTCTCCCTGTTTCTAGAGCGCATGCATGCTCACTTACAAACCTATATTCTGAGGCTATTGTTTGTTGATTGGAGTAAATCATTGCTATAAATTATTTGGAGTAAATTGTTTGTTTAAATATTTCCTCAATTATGGACAAGTCATCGTTGTTGGGCTATATTTCTGTTAGTTGCATAAACAACTTACAGAATTCAGTCATTCTTCGTAATTTAGCTTTATATATACTAGGAAATTTGAGGTCTAACAAGATTGAATCTTATGATGATTTTTCTTTTCTGAACATGGGAAAAAGTATAATTACATCATTGACTGAGCAGACCGCCTACTTTTTCAATCATACTGTGAGAATGTCAACATATTGGTATTGTGTATATACCTTAATGTTGAACGTTTAGGTGACCTTCGTAATTTTTTTGATTGATCACCAACCCAATCTGTCCTCATTTGATGCCAGGCTAACTAAGCTGCATGAGAAAATTAATATAGGTGAAATTATTCCACAAAGAGGCACACAAGTGGAATTCATTTGATGCTGGAAAGTTGATTACCAAAAGAGTCTCATAGCAATCAATATAAAAGGAAAAAAATATATTAATATATTTTGTATTTCCTGAGAGGCTTCAGGGGACTGAAAAGCATTAACATCATATATTTTCTATAAAATGTTTGTTTCAATCTGCCTAAGTTAATTTGTAAGTTTGCAATTGTGGTTGTGTGTCATATTGAATAAAGTGTAGCAACTAACATAACCATATGCCAAACTATGTAGCTCGATTAGTTTTTACATTTTCTACCTTTTCCTACTTGGAAACCACAGCAGGTATGACTACGCATTTTGTCTCATAACTTACCTAGGAAGCAATGATAAAAAAAATATAGGATTCTAACATATCAGTGAATAAATTTACGTTGTAAGTGATGAGGAAAACAAAACTACTTATGAATTTAAACACGAATACATCAATCTTGTTGTAGAGCCAAATCTATTAAACCTGAATACTACATATGAGTAATACTCAGCCCACCCACATTGCCTCGTGCTCACTGGATACTTGAGAAACTTGAACCATGAATGAGGTTTTTTTTTTTGTTATTGTTGAGTGTTAACATATGCAAGCTAATTATTATTTTTTTTTCTAAAGTATAACTAAGGAAAAAAAATGGAGCACGTGTATTGCTTATTAGGTGCGCAATGGCTCTAAGTAGTCAATAAATTTCATGGAGGCTAGCGGATTTTGATATCACGGTCTTTATTCCGGTGCACGAGCTCTTTCAAAATAAAGGATCTTAGTCTATCTTCTATCTGCATTGTCTTTTGAGGGGTTGTTTTCCTGATTAGATAGAATTTTATTTTCCAACCCTGTTTCATGGTATCATATATGCTTTCTGAGCCATTTACTGTTTTTGTTATGATGAATTAGAAATGAAATTGTGTTATATTAGATGCACTTGCTACCACCAATGGTGCCATTTGAAGTTAATTGGTCAGTGAATTGGTTAGAATAAATTTTCAACCTCTGAAATGTCTAGCTATTGTGAATTAATACTTGATACTATCAAACTCTGCATCAATATAATTTGTATTCAAAGTTGCTCTCTTAAAGGAACCAAAATCATGAATTTGGAAGTAACTTAAAGTGTCTTTTTTTTTTTTTTGAAGTGAATTATGCAGAGCTGTTTCCATATTTCTTTTAGAGTAATCGATATGTGGTCGATCGCAGATATATTGTCAAATTAGAATGAGCTGTAATATAATAGAAAGTTAGACAAATTGTCAATTTACATACTAGGAATTAAAAGTGTAACTTTATAAACTTTGACAAATAAGGCATAAACTACAGCATGTAGGTATATATGTGACTATAGGAAAAAGTAATAAATTAATAATAATATTGAGTCTTTAAATTAATCCAATTAATATTCCAACTAACCTAATTTTTACTTCGCTGAACTTCTACCTAATGATACCAAGTTATCAACAACTTGGCAATTTACCATAAAGATGCATGAATCATTAAGAAAAGAATACATTAATTTAGGGGGAAGTTAGAAAAGAATACAATAATTTAATTACACCTCTACAAAAGATGCATGAATCAATAATCGGTTGTCATTAAATATTTGAAAGAATTTGTCATGTTAGTATACTTAAATAGAACCACTCCATCCTCCTAATAAAAAAGAAAAATAGAACCACTCCCGTGTAGTTTTAGTTTATAATAATAAAATTATTATTTTTAGGTCAGCATAATATTAGTGCAACATATTTATTTTCTTTATTAATCATTACTTATTTTCATTATAGAATTTCACTGATCCTCTACTAAGATTTTTTATGTTAATTATATTTGTTTCATTAACGTTTTTGACTTGATTCAAATGAAAAAAAAGACTGTGTTTCCTTTTATAATGCAAGATGATGACTGATTTGTTTAAACTTAAAAAATAATTTTAAAATAAATGTTCTTTAATAAATAGATAGGATTTTTATGTTATTTAAAAAATTTATTTCAAAATATGCTTATAAATAAGTTATTTTGAATATAACATTAAATTTGAATTAAAATAAATTTATATCTCATAAACAAATAAACATATTATTTTATTATATGAAGCTACTCCTAAGGACCCCTTGTATAAGATATTAGATGAGTTGAGATCCCTTAAGTTGTGGAAAGAAAAACAAGAGAGAAAAGAAAAAGGTAAAAAAAGAGTGGAAGAAATAAGTCAAGATGAAAGAAAGAAAATAAGAGAGGAAGAAAGAAGAAAAATAATGAAAGAAATGAAAAGAGAAAAACATGTCTCCTATAGTAGTCATAACTCTTGCAAGAGCCTAAGTGAAGAACTTCGTGACTATTATGAAGGAAGGCATAGGTCACATCTTAGACCTCACTCCCATAGGAGAGAAAATGAAAGAAAGCCTCAAGAGGTTAACATTAAACTCCCATACTTCCATGGGAAGGACAATGTAGAGGCCAATTTAGATTGGGAAATAAGGGTAGAGCAACAACTTAAAAGGAAGTCTACTTCAAAATCTTATGGCTCTCACTCTTATCCAAAGAAAGACCAAGGTCAAGGAATCTTAGGGGTGAGACCTTCTAAGCCCAAAGATGATAAGGGGAAGACAATAGAAAAGCAACCCCTTAAGGCTAGTATGCAAGAGAAGACTAGCTCCATGAAGTGCTTTAAATGTCTTGGAAGAGGACACATTACTTCTCAATGCCCCACCAAGAAAACCATGATTATGAGGGGCCAAGACATTTATAGTAGCCAAGATGAGGCTACTACTTCACCTTCCTCTAGTAAAAGTGAAGAAGCAAAAGGGGAAGAATCTAGTGAAGAGATCTACCCCCAAGAAGAAGGACAACCTTTAATGGTTAAGGAGGAGTGTAAGGAGGTAAGTGTCTCCTCCAAGAGGTTAGCTAAGAAGGAAAGACATTTTGAAATAAAGACAAATATTAAAGAAATTTCCCTTCTTAGACAACCTCCACATTTTCTCCTTTGTAAAAAGACACTTGTTAGCATTGCCACATCTCTTAGGCTTGAGTTTATTCCTCAAGTAAAGGAGTTGTTGGATGAGGGTTTGGTTCGCAAGAGATTAAATCCTTGTGCTTTGTTGGTGCCCAAAATAGGTATTATTAGGCACCAAATCCCTAAAATAGGTGGTGTGATGAATGCTTTGGGTGGTGCAACACTCTTTTGTAAAATTACTCATGCACCCAACATCTTCATGATTTGTGTACATAGGGACTCATTAGGTAGGTTTGTTCTTATTTTTAGTTTCAATACAAACTTAGGCACTCATATGGGACACCTTAGGTTTGTCATACTTTTTGGTAGGAATAATCAACATGAAAATACAGAAAAAGGTATGTTCTATTGCTTTACTTTTCTTAATTTTTTAAATTGTGATCAAAGGGTTCCCATGAACCCTAAGAGAATAAAGGTCATTCCTGAGTGGCCCGCTCCACCAAGTGTAAGAAAAATTTGGGGCTTCCAAGACTTAACAAACTTTTACAAAAGGTTTGCCCCATATTTTTCTATACTTGTAGCACCACTCATTGAGTTGGTGAGGAACCATGTTCCTTCATGGGAAGATGCCCAGGAAATGAGTTTTCAGACCTTACCTTACTTCAACATACTAAACACCACTAATACATATGTTTTTGTTCTTTTTATAGGTGTTAAGGGAAGGAGCCCAGAGTATCAAGAACCTCAGGATTTGAGGTCAAATCCTTTTCAAGGGGGAGGGAATGATGCAATCCTACTCCGCAAGGGCATTGGATAGAAAAACTCCAAGTAGATTGGGCCAGAGATGCAAGAGAAGGCCCTAGGGTTCTTATGAGCCTTAGGGTAGATTTCGGGCCCATGGGCTAAGTACGAGCCCGCTTATATTTGTAAATATTAGATTAAGGTTTCATTATTTTTGGGCCTTGTATTTAGGGCTCCATAATGTAGGTAGGGTACCCTAGAAATATAGGATTTTTCAGCCCTTGTATTTTAGGGCACCTAGACTAGTTTTTGTATTAGGGGTAGTTTTGTAATTTCACATGCACTAAGTGGATATTTGATGTGTGTGGTTGGAAATAAATTTAATTGAATTGGTAGAAGCCCAATCCAATTAAATTTTAGAGGGGGAGGTGAGCATTTGCTTACTACACCCCATTGCCACATCATATAGTCACACTTTGTGCATGTCCTTCATGCTTTTCATGCCTCATGACACCTAAGCACACTTAGTGGAGAATCTTGGAATTGATCTTGGATTAGTGGGCTGAACCATAACTAAAATTCACTAATCATAATTAGTGAAATTTTGGCTCCAAAGTTTGGCTCCACAAATTCAATTTCAAATTCAAGTGAAATTTGAATTTCCCTCCAATTTTGTGTGACACTTAGGCTATAAATAGAGGTCATGTGTGTGCATTTTTTTCAACTTTGATCATTTGAATATTAACTTCAGATTTCAGAGCTCCTTTTGAGCACAAAATTTCGTGCTCTTCTCTCCCTCTCCCTTCATTCATCTCCTTCTTCCTCCAAGCTCTTATCCATGGCCTCCTATGGTGGTGAGCTTCTTCTAGACTCATCTTCTCCTTGAAGTGGCGTCTCCTCTCTCTTTCCCTTTCTCCATTCCGCTGCCATTCATCTTCCAAGAAGCAAAGGAATCCATTGATGAAGAAGATCCTAGGCCTACAAGCTCCAATGGAGCTTGCATCAAGGATTTTGGAGGATAGAGTTATGAAGGTTCACCTTTACAAAAATGGGTTCAAGCCTAATTATTGGATTTGAACTGATCATGGTGAAGAGATCCCGCATGTTGATTTAAATTATGTCAACAGTTACATGGATGTGCTTCAAGTAGTGCAGTAGATGTGGCTTAAGTTGAACAATTTATCTTAATGCAAGAGAAGACGTGTGATACATTTGAAGCTCCAAAATCAAATAACATGGAAGAACCTTCGAATGAAGATACTCAAAGATTTTACAATTTATTGGTGGGGACAAATAAGCAATTGTACGAAGGGGCATCAGACTCAAAATTATCAATATCTGTGAAGCTTTTAGCTTGCAAGTCCAATTGAAATGTTCCCGACCAATGCCTAGAGTTTATTTAAAAAATGTTTTTGGATGTAACACCTATAAAAGAACATTTTCGAAAAAAAAATTTATGATGAGAAGAAGTTCGTATTGAAGTTGGGATTAGAGGCTAAGAGGATTGATTGTTGTGTGGATGGTTGCATGTTGTAATGATGGAGCGCTAACTAAATGCAAGTTTCGTAACAAGCCCAAGTATCGTGCGAAGACTATTGGAACAATCATTAAAAAACCAGTTCCAGTAAAGGCAATGTTCTATTTTCTTGTAATACCAAGGTTGCAGAAAATATTTGCATTGATGCAAATTGCAAGCCAAAAGACATGACACTATGAGAATAGAAGATATTCAGCCATGTTACGTTATCCCTCTTTTGGTGAAGCCTAGAAACACTTTGATCAGGTACATGCAGATTTTTCTATTGATCTGTGGAATGTGCGACTTAGTTTATACATAGATGAATTTAAAACATATATTCAAGCATCCTCTTCACCTTATTCTTGTTGGCCATTCATTCTTACCACGTACAATCTTCCTCCAGAAATGTGTATGACTAAACCTTATGTTTTTGAGTTTTGTCGTACCGGGCCCATTTAATCCAATAGTTGGTATTGATGTATATGTACAACCTTTGATTGATGATTTGAAGAAGTTGTGGAATGGTGTTCTCACTTACGATGTTTCAAGAAAGCAAAATTTCATGATGAGGGCAACTTTGATGTGGACTATTAACGGTTTTCTTGCTTATGGCATGTTCTCTAGTTGGGGGACACATGGTAGATTGGCATGTCTGTATTGCATGGAAGACGCAAAGGCCTTCTAGTTGGAAAATAAGGTACAAAATTCTTGGTATGACTATCATCGTAGGTATTTACCAAGTGATCATGCATTTAGGAGGAACAAAAATGCCTTCAAAAAAAGGGAAGTAGAAAGGCATGAGTCACCGCATATGTTGACACCTACACAAGTTTGGCATAGGGATAGGGACTTGCCAAAAGTCACAGAAACTGGTCTGCCACCACCAACAGTACACGAATATGGCGAGTCACTTCATTGGACCAAAAGAAGTATCTTTTGGGATCTTCCGTATTGGAAAGATAATTTGCTATAACATAGTCTTGATGTTACACGTACACATAGAAAAAGTTTCTTTGACAACATATTCAACACTGTGATGAATGTCAGTGGTAAGAAAAAAGACAATGAGAAGGCTAGGATAGACTTAGCTTTATATTGTAGTCGAAAAGACTTAGAGTTGAAGTCGGGGGCTAATGAGAAGTTGTTAAAGCCAAAAGCAAATTACACTCTAGCTGCAAACCAAACAAAGTTAGTGTGTCAATGGATAAAAGAACTAAGAATGCCAGATGGTTATTCTTTCAACTTGGCAAGATGTGCCAATGTTAATATGGGAATCATGCATGGGATGAAAAGCCACGATTGTCATCTATTCATGGAGTGTTTACTTCCTATTGCTTTTAGCTCATTGTCGCCACATGTCTTAAATCCAATTATTGAAATAAGTCATTTCTTCAAAGATTTGTGTTCTACAACTTTGATGGAGGATGGCCTGAGTAGAACGGAACAAAATATTCCATTCATTTTGTGCAAGTTGGAGAGAATATCCCCCTACCCCCTGCCGATTTTTTCGATTTAATGGAACATCTACCTATTCATCTAGCATATGAAACTGTTGGATCGAGTGGCCTCAGAATAATTAAGAAGGGGGGATTGAATTAATTATTCCTAAACCTTTACCAATTAAAAAATTACTCTTTTAAGGCTTTTACTAAATTGTTAAGAGAATGAGGAGTAGAAGAGAATCTTAACAGAAAGTAAAAGTGGAAATTAAATGCACAGCGGAAAGTAAAAGAGTAGGGAAGAAGGAAACAAACACACAAGAGTTTTTATACTGGTTCGGCAACAACCCGTGCCTACATCCAGTTCCCAAGCGATCTGCGGTCCTTGAGATTTCTTTCAACCTTGTAAAAATCCTTTTACAAGCAAAGATCCACAAGGGATGTACCCTCCCTTGTTCTCTTTAAACCTAGTGGATGTACCCTCCACTAGAACTGATCCACAAGAGATGTACCCTCTCTTGTTCTCAGTCAAACCCAAGTAGATGTACCCTCTACTTGTACCACAAAGGATGTACCCTCCAATGTGTTAAGAAAAAAATCTCAGGCTGTTAAACCTTTGATACTTTGTGAATGGGGATAAAAAAGAATTCTCAAGCGATTAGTCCTTTGAACACTTTTGTATTAGGGAAAGGGAAGAATCAAAAGAATTCTCAGACTGTGTCGTTTTGAATTCTTTGACAAGGGAGAAGGGAGACACAAAAGAATTCAGGCGGTTAGTCCTTTGTTCTTTTGGAAAAGGGAGAAGAGAGACACAAAAAGAATTCAGGCGGTTAGTCCTTGGCGAATTCTTTTTGGCAAAGGGAGAAGAGAATGAAAAGGATGAATAACACAAGTTTTCAAGGTTTGGAAAACCAGAAAACTTCAGAAAGCTTTTGGTACAAAGAAGAAGAAGAAGAAAAAGTTCAAAGAGATTTCAAGGCTTGTAAAGGATTGATTGGAAAAGCAAAAGTATTCAAGATTGTTGAAATGTAAAACAAAGCCTTGCTTTTATATACTCTCCATGTCTGGTCAAGAAGACCATTCAGAAGAGTTATAACTTTTAGAAAAACTTAAAACCCATTTGAAAAAGTCAAAAACTTTTTTAAGAGTTACATCTTTTGATTTTTTCAGAAACAGTCACTGGTAATCGATTACCAAAAGTGTAATCGATTACACAAAGCTTTTGAGTGAAAGGATGTGACTCTTCACATTTAAATTTGAATTTCAACGTTCAAGGGCATTGGTAATCGATTACCAAAACATTGTAATTGATTACAGCCTTTTCAAAATAATTGGAATGTTGTAAACTCAGTTTGAAAACTTTTTCAAACGCATTTTGCTACTGGTAATCGATTACAACAATATGGTAATCGATTACCAGAGAGTAAAAACTCTTTGGTAAAGGTTTTGTCAAAAACCATGTGCTATTCAATGTTTTGAAAAAACTTTTTAATACTTATCTTGATTGAGTCTTTTCTTCATTCTTGAATCTTGATCTTGATTCTTAAGATCTTGAATCTTGAATCTTGATTCTTGATTCTAGGCTTTCTTCTTGAGTCTTGAATTCTTCTTGATTCTTGAACTCTTGACTTGTTCTTGATTCACTTGAGATGTTCTTTGATTCACTTGAGTTGTTCTTTGATCTTTGAGCTTTTTGTTCATCACCTTTGTCATCATCTTTTGTTGTCATCATTGTTATCATCAAAACACCTTTGAATCACATTCACCATGAAACTTTGCTTCTACAGAAACTAGACTTGGTGGACCAGTCCAATATAGATGGATGTATCCATTTGAAAGGTAATAAAATCATCATTGTATTTTATTTAAAATTCATTTGTTTAACGCTCATCAATTATGACTTGGTTATGCAAATTTGTATATTCAAGGGTGATTCTAAACGAGTAGTGAAAAATAAGGCTAGGGTTGAAGGATCCATTTGCATATGTTACATCGTGAGACAACTCATTTTTGTTCTCATTATTTCAACTTTATGTTACTATGCAATATTAGGAATCAAATTGCAATTGAAATTGAATGGTGTCCACCAATGTTATGAGTGTTTGACCAGCAAGGTCGTCCTTCTGAGAAGGAGTTCATTCACTAGTTAAATGATGAAGAGAAAGACCCAGCCCATGTTCATGTGTTGATTAACTGTGCCAAAGTTAAGCCACACCTTCAGTAAGTTGGACCATCTATGCCCTTTGGGTTTTAATAATTATTGTTTTCAATTGCATTATACTCCAAATATTGACCCGTCATACAATATATTTGGACAATTCATTCTTGCAATCCCAACAAATTAGTGAATCAAATGCCTCTACTCGTAATCTGCTTGCAGAATTTCTTACTTGGTTCCAACAACAATTATGTATGTTACAATTTATTTTATTTTTGTATTTTATGGTAAATAAAATATAACTATTCATGCTCTTTATATTCGTAGGTTATAAATGAGCCTATAAATATGACAAACCAACACTAAAAGGATTTATCGTATGGTCCTATGAGTTACGTTAAAGAATGACACACATACTTTGTCAATGGGTATAAATTCCTTACTCAAGCATAGACTCAAGGGAAGAAAACCATAAATAGTGGGGTTCACATAAAGGGCATTATAGAAGAAGGCACAAATGATTTTTATGGGGTCATTCAACATATATATGAGCTAGAGTATAATATTACAAGCTATCCTAAGTGGGTGTATTATTTTATCGTCACTAGTTTGATCCAACAAGTAGAGGAACAAGATTTGATCCTAAATATGGCACTATGAAAATTCGAATGGATAAAAGATATAATCTGTTTGACCCATTCATGAGTGAAAATAATGTTAGGCAAGTGCATTATGTGACATATCCAACAACAAGAAGGGACAAGCATGATTGGTGTGTTGCAATTAAAACAAAGCCAAGGGGTTACATAAAATTTGATAATGTACAATGATGTGTCTTACCAAGTAGAGGAAATGTCACATGTCAACAAAGTCATTGAAGTTGAAAGTATTTTTGGATTGTAAGATTTAGGAGGTAGTGTTGAAGAAGTAGACCCTGATAATCTGTAGACAAACGAAGAAAAATCAAATAATTTGAATGAAGAATCAAATAATATTGAACAAGACAATGAAGGGGAATTAGAAGATGACTTTGAAGTTTACAATTCTGAAGAGGATTAGACATTGATGTTTGTTTGTTAGTTATAATGTTTCTTATTAGTGTCATCTTTGTTTTGTTGTAATACTTGAACACTTTACTAGTGTTTTTATTTATTTTCGATGTTAAATGGAATTCTATTAGTTATCTAATTTTAATTCATTCCAATATTCTATTTGATTAAGTATTTGTAATATTATTTTTTGATATATAGATATGTCATCAGGTGGTGTTGATCTACCCTGACCCCTGTCACATGACTCCAATAGGAAAGGGACAAGTGGGAAGAAAAAATTATATGCATTTAGACTACTACCACCTAGAGATAGTCTATCATCATCTATCTCATCCCCATCTATTGTATCTATGCTAATCAGATTTTCGAATGTTGTACCTACACCATCTCTACCTTTGATTGAAGTTAGACTATTTCCATCTTCGATTGATGCAAGTGGTCCGTCCCCAGTGCTTACATCCACACCATCCCCTTCCTCGATTGATGCACGTGTACCATCCTCGGTACCTACATCCACACCATCCGCATCCCCAACTGTAGCAAACATACCTACTGATGAAGGCGTTCCAAATTTGGCCATGGAAGACCCCCCTCAATGATTGTCCTATGGTTACACTTATCAATGGAGCGTAAGTAGTACACAATTTAAATAATTATCATTATATATGATACATCATTTGATCTTTTAAATTTTTATGAATGATTTTTTCTATTTAGGTTTCATCGATATAAGGTTATGACAAAGGCTATCACATTGTCCAGTAGGCAGCAATTTGGTAACCCATGGCCTACCTAAGGAGCAATTCCAAAAGATCATCAGAAACTTTTTCCAACGTTTTAAGGTAACATATTTTTTTCTTAATGAATTTGTTCATTGGTTGAACCACATAGTAATGCTGATTTTGTTTTATTTGATCTAAAATTGTAAAATTGGTATTTTGCTAACTCTGTAATATTTCATAACTTTGTGATACTTTAGAAAAAAATTGGCCTGAAGACTTGAGGAAGAGAATGAAATTAAGAAAGCTTTTAATTTGATAAGCTTTCTGAAATGTTTAGGGATGCCCAGAATGAAAATAAAAGGTCATGTTAGATTAGAGATTGTGTGTGGAACAATCTGTTATCGCATTGGAATGCACCTGGGTATCATTCCAAGTGTGCACATGCCAAAAAAATGGGCATCTAAAAAGGGTGGGTGTATGCACACAGGTGGTTCTATTAGCTTGCAGGATCACACCATTCGCTTTGTATGTACATTAAAATTATAATACATACTTCTTTGTACTTGTTTAATTTACCACTTACTGTTTATTTCATAATATTTGTTAATAATTGGAGGAGCTTTGTTAATCTGCATACGTAGATGAGGTTTTTCAACAAACTCATTTACGTAAGGATATTGGTCAATTTGTTGATGATAGATCTAGGCAGACACATGTGAGACCATTATATTCCATGGTTTTTTTAAAATGTTTATTATATTTATCAAATAATAATTTTTTGAGTTACAAGAAGATTTTGAGGCTAAACTATCTCAAGCTAGGTCTCATGCTGCATCAAGTGTTGGTGAATCACAAATGACTCCTTTAGATCTTGCTGAACTTAGGACTCGGTGTTGGGTTGCAATTACGAGACTAAAGCGTAAGGGACACCTTTACGACACTGGAGATCTTGCTCATACTTATAAATGTGGATATGATAGCTTCATGCAACATATTGAAGGATCTTCGAGTCATGTTCAAGATCTAGCTAAGATTAATCGACTAAGGGAGGAGCTTCGTCAATCAAAGGAGGAGATACATGTATTTTAATATGTTGTCCTTTAGTTCCTACCTCCTGAAGCACAAAAGATTATTTATCAACATTAACAACCTTACTAGCAACATCTGAACCAGCAGCAGCAACAAGACAATGACCAACTAGATGACCAGCAACAACAATACAATGACCAACTAGATGACCAACAACAAAATGATGACCAACAAAGGCACTCTACCAATGAATATTTGGATTACTGACTTAGCAACACAAAATCATTATTGACATATTACACATTGTGCTTTTCTTTTACATTTTTTTTTCTATTTAACATAATAATTTATTTTACTATTTGTTTTGGATTTATGGATTTGATTATTTTGTTAATTACATGTATGTGTTAATTAAAATTTTAAAGTTAAATAATATATCTGGAAAAAAGAATTCATAAATCATCGATGTTAAATAATAAAAATGAAAAAAATCTTGATAATTTTGTTATTATTATATTTAATGTTGTTGTAAGGTGCTATAGTATTAAAATTAGCAAACACAATAAGATAATAAGATCAAGAAAGTGTCTAAGGTCCAATAAAGGGCCAAGCCCATGCACCCAAACCTTATCCACCAAAGTGTTATGAGAAAAGAAGAGATAGACATTAGGATCAATTTTGGAGAGATAGAGAAAGAGGAGAGAAGATGGAAGAAGAAAGGAATTGGGAGCCTTGACTCTAAGCTATCCTTCATCCCTTGATCCAGATAAGTGTTTTTTTCCTTTGTCTTCCCTAACCCTGCTTGGTTGTTGAGTCCATCACTACTAAAAACACAAGCTTCAACGACGGTGAATCGACAACGATTTTACCAAAATCTTCGTTGTTACAAATCCTGTCTCATTTTTGTAAATATCAGTAAAATTACAACTATGCTTTTTAAAAATGAAGTCAAAGCCTGATATTGAAGACAATTCTTTGGAGAACTGTAATTGAAATCGCTAATTCAAAGACGATTTTTGAAAATCATCTTTGAAGTTCAAGTGTTATGGCTCTTATACTCGTGCCCTTTCTTTGCATCTCACTTCGTCTCAATAGCTTGCACCCTCTCAGAGTCTCTTTATGCCCTCTCTCACTCACGTCTCTGTCAAAGGTGCCCAGCACTACCGTTGAAGCTTCCTTCTGCCGAAGCTTGTGTGTGGCCTGGTTGTGGTTTGTTTTTCCCTCATTCCCCCATATGAAGTAGTGGGGTGGTTCTAAAGATTTGTTGGCTTAAGTATGGTTATTCTCTGAAATGTTATTAATAAATTTCAATCTGGAGCTATACCCAAGGTGAGTTAGATCATAATTTAGTTTAATTTGCACTTTTATAGGCTCCGATTTTGGTTATTTTGTTATTGTATGTTACAATGTATTATCTTTCAAGGTTGTGGAGAGTCCTGTTGATTTTGCATTGAACCTTGATGGGTCATGTTAGAATTCAGATGTTGGAGGCCAAATAAGAACTCAAAATTCTAGATTTTTTTTGCTTACTTCTCAACCTTGTTAGACATTGTAGATTTGGTATTTCTTACCTTGCGTTTGTGTCTGAGGAGCATTGGCTTCTGAAATGAACTGTAAATTTTGTAGGACAAGCCTTGGAAATTATGGATGAATGAATGTGTTTCCCGGAAATTTACATTTTAGTACACAACTTATGGGTTTCGACCTCCTCATTCCAAATATACTTTTGATCCCATTATTATCCAATTAAAAATGAAGTTTCATCTTGATAAAGTCACACTAGTTATTGAGGTGAAATCCAATTTTGATTAGAAAACAACACTAGAAGCACCTAAGAAACTGCACTTGTAAGATCTACTTTGGCCATATTTGTAATTGATAGGGATCTCAACAAGACTTATTTATACTAATTTTAATCTATTAAGACAAACACAAGTCTATATTACATGGCTACTTGATTACCAATTTGATTATTGATTTGTATTGGTTGAGACTTTTTCATTTCCATAATATGTGTATCAGAGTCAACAGTCGACATGATGACAACAATAAAATGGATTGAGATTACAAGTAATCTTGATGAGTAAGTGAATGTATACATTATATGATGATATTTTTTTTAGAACACATCTGATTATATAATTTATGTGAAAGCCACTATGTCTATAATTGATTGACCTGCATGTTGTGTAGCTTTTTAAAAGGTCCATTTTTAATCAAGTTAGCCACGGAGTAGCATTCTAATTATACAACTTGCCAAACATATGAATATGGCAAAAGGGAGCCCATTTTTAAATCAAATTAATAATTATTTTGATATAATGCCAACACAGAGAACATGTACGACATTTTGAAATAATCATTAAATTTCAGCAAAAGGATATTGCATACTATATGAAAAAAATACTATATGGAAAAGGAATGTCATTTTGCATTTTAGGTGTTGCACGGAATAATCCAAAAAATAAAGTTGAAAACTGGGATAAAATAAAGTTGGTGTGATTGAAGGTTTTAAGAGTTATCGAGAGCAAATTGCCACTAAGCCTTTCAGTTCTAAATTTACATTTTTTCACCTTTTTCAATTAGTTAAATCAGTGTTTTTACCCTCTCTGGTTTTTGTCGACAAGACTGTAACATGTATAAATTGTTCATACATTGATGTTTAATTATTTATAGAACAACATGCTGCTCTAGATTCCTACAATTGAACTCTACTTTTCACTAATGATTTTTTTTATTATAAACCCCTTTGTTTGTATAGTATGAATGAATAACTAATATATTCAAGATTTCAAGGATAATTCTAACCCCCTTGCCATTTATTAGATTTTGTCAGACCAGGTATTTTAATTGTTAAAAGAAAAGTTGAATTGCTTTTTTTGTGGTTGCTATGCTTCTTGTTGGAATGAAGTATTCCAACTTCATTCTAACCCTCATGTTTGAAAATGATATATAATCTTCTAACCACAAGTATTTTCAATTTATTTCTCTCCTGTAAACCTCTGAGATTTGATTTTCTTTTAAAAAAAATGATATCCTAAGTCCTAACCAACAATGGTATATTGTTGGAGTTGTGTTGTATATTTCTAATTTTCAGCTAATAACATTGGGGAGGTGTGATACTAACTTATATGTATGCATGTTGTTGAATTCAAAGTTTTGTGATGTAAGCTCCATTAGAGCTTGTAGGCCTAGGATCTTCTTCATCAATGGATTCCTTTGCTTCTTGGAAGATGAATGGCAGTGGAATGGAGAAGGAAGAGAGAGAGGAGACATCACTTCAAGGAGAAGATGAGTCTAGAAGACTCTCACCACCATAGGAGGCCATGGATAAGAGCTTGGAGGAAGAAGGAGATGAATGAAGGGAGAGGAAGAGAAGAGCATGAAATTTTGTGCTCTAAAAGAGCTCTGAAATCTGAAGTTTACTTTTCAAATGATCAAAGTTGAAAAAATGCACACACATGACCTCTATTTATAGGCTAAGTGTCACACAAAATTGGAGGGAAATTTGAATTTCAATTCAAATTTCTCTTGAATTGGAAATTGAATTTGTGGAGCCAAACTTTGAAGCCAAAATTTCACTAATTATGATTAGTGAATTTTAGTTATGGTTCAGCCCACTAATCCAAGATCAATTCCAAGATTCTCCACTAAGTGTGCTTAGGTGTCATGAGGCATGTAAAACATGAAGGACATGCACAAAGTGTAACTATATGATGTGGCAATGAGGTGTAGTAAGCAAATGCTCACCTCCCCGTCTAAAATTTAATTGGATTGGGCTTCTAACAATTCCATTAAATTTATTTCCAACCACACACATCAAATATTCACTTAGTGCATGTGAAATTACAAAACTACCCCTAATACAAAAACTAGTCTAGGTGCCCTAAAATACAAGGGCTGAAAAATCCTATATTTCTAGGGTACCCTACCTACATTATGGAGCCCTAAATACAAGGACCAAATTTAATGGCATCCTAGTCTAATATGTACAAAGATAATTGGACCCAACCTTGGCCCATGGGCTCAGAAATCTACCCTGAGGTTCATGAGAACCCTAGGGCCTTCTTCAGCAGCTCTAGCCCAATCCTCTTGGAGTCTCTTGCTCATGGCTCTAGTGACTGGTCCCTTCCTATGGAGGATTGCATCATCCCCTTTCCCTTGAAGAGGATTTGACCTCAAATCTGTTAGTTCCTTCTCCTCAATATCAGCTCCACCTGCAAAAGGATTTAAATCAGAAATGTTGAAAGTGGTGCTGACTCGATACTCTTCTGGGAGGTCCAACCTATAGGCATTGTTATTGATCCTCTCCAAAACCTGAAAAGGTCCATCCCCTCTAGGGCTAAGCTTGGATTTCCTTTTAGTAGGGAATCTATCCTTCCTAAGATGGAGCCAAACCCATTCACCCTCATTAAGAACTAGCTCTTTTCTTCCTTAATTGCCTTTAGTTGAATACACCTTTGTTTGTTTCTTTATTTGGTTCTTAACCCTCTCATGCAACTTCTTTACAAACTCTGACCTAGATTCCCCTTCTTTATGTATAAAAGAAGTTTCTAGTGGGAGGGGAATGAGGTCTAACGGTGTTAGGGGATTGAACCCATAGACAACCTTAAAAGGGGACTGCTTGGTGGTTCTATGAACCCCCTGTTATAGGCAAATTCTACATGAGGAAGCTACTCATCGCAAGACTTATGGTTGCCTTTCAGAAAAGCCCTTAAAAGGGTGGATAAAGACCTATTCACTACCTCTGTTTGCCCATCAGTTTGTGGATGACAAGTGGTAGAGAAAACAAGTTTAGTTCCTAGCTTAGCCCATAAGGCTTTCCAGAAGTGGCTAAGGAACTTAGCATCTCTATCTGACACAATGGTCTTAGGCAAACCATGGAGTCTCACAACTTCCCTGAAAAAGAGTTTTGAGATGTGGGAAGCATCATCCACCTTGTGGCATGGTATAAAGTGTGCCATCTTGCTAAACCTATCCACCACCACAAAGATAGAGTCTGCACCTCTTTGGGTTCTAGGAAGCCCAAGGACAAAGTCCATACTAATGTCTACCCAAGGTGTAGAGGGGATGGGTAAGGGTGTGTATAGCCCATGAGGCATCACCCTAGACTTGGCTTGTAAACAAGCCGCACACCTAGTGCAATGCTTATGGAAATATTTCTTCATATGGGGCCAATAAAACTTTTCTTTGAGTAAGACAAGGGTCTTTTCTATACCAAAGTGGCCCATGAGCCCACCCTCGTGGCTCTCTTTCACAAGTAATTTCCTAATGAATCCTTGGGGTATGCAAAGCTTTCCCTTTTTGAACAAATACCCCTCATCCAAATAGAATCCATCTTGTGCCTTTTTCCCACAACTCTCATAAATGGGAGAGAAATGTTCATCTAAAGCACACAAGTCCCTAATATTATCAAATCCTAAAATTTGAGCTCCTAGGGAGCAAAACAATGTGTGTCTCCTAGAGAAGGCATCAACTACCACATTTGTTTTTCCCTTTTTGTATTTGATAACATATGGAAATTGCTCTAGGTACTCTACCCATTTTTCATGCCTCTTGTGGGGGTAAGGTCTCAAATGTAGGAATTGTGGAAGTGCTAAGGGATGTTTCCCTTGATAGGAGAAGGTAGAAAGATTGTTTAAGAAGGAGTGCTCTTTTAATATCACCTTTTGTTGCAAAATGATTTTCCTTCTTAACAATCTTCTTGGAGGAATCCTTTTCCTCTTTTTCCTTCCCCTTGACCTTTGAAGACAAGGCCTTACTATCCTTCTTTTTCTTTTTTTGTTTTTAGTTTTTCTTCCTCATCCCTCTTATCTTTCATAGTTAGTTGATCTTTGGCCACCTGTGAAAGTGTTTGAGGATGCAACACAAATTTAGTGCCAAGATGGGTGAGGGTAATCTCATTAGTTAGGCCATTGTAAATGATCTTCCTATCAAATTGCCACGGCCTTCCTAAAAGAATATGTCATGCCTCCATGGGAACTATATCACAATTAACTTCATCCTTATATGTCCCAATGGAGAAAGGTACCTTCACTTGTTGGTTAACTATCATTTCCCCTTGCTCATTGAGCCATTGAAGTTTATAAGGTTTTGGGTGGGGAATGATAGTGAGGTTCAACTTGGAAACTAATCTTGTGCTATAACAATTGCAACAAGATCCACTATCCACAATGAGAGAACAAGTTTTATCTAAAATTTTGCATCTTGTATGAAAGATGTTCTCTCTTTGGGATTGAGATAGATCACAAGATTGACCTCCAAGGAGCCTTCTAACCATTAAGAGGCCACCTTCTTCATGGGGGTAAACTTCCTCACTAGACTCTTCACCCCTTACTTCATCTTCACTTCCACTAGAGGAAGGGCAAGAAGTAGTCTCCTCTTGACTACTATAAATGTCTTGACCCCTCATGATCATGGTTTTCTTTGTGGGGCATTGAGAGGCAATGTGACCTCTCCCAAGACATTTGAAGCATTTAATGTTGCTAGTCCTTTCTTGGGAACTAGTCTTAGGGGTGTATTTCTCTATGGTCTTACCCTTATCTTCCTTGGGTTTTGAAGGTGCAGCCCCTAAAATTCCATGGGCTTGGTCCTTCCTTGGATAAGAGTGAGAGCCATAAGATTTTGAAAAAGGCTTTCTTTTAAGTTGTTGGTCCACTCTTATACAAAGTTGGACTAGCTCATCTAGGTCCCTATATGGAAGGAGTTCAACCTTGTCCCTCACTTCCATATTAAGCCCACTAAGGAACCTAGCTATGCTTGTTCTTTCCTCCTCCCTAAGTCCAGCTCTTAAAAGGAGTAGTTCTATTTGTTGTCTATATTCTTCAACACTCATACTCCCTTGTCTAAGCCTTTGGAGCTTGTCCATAAGCTCCCTTTCATAGTAGGAGGGAATGTGCCTCTTCCTAAGGGCACTCTTAAGATCATTCCTGTCATACCCTAATTTTGTCTGAGGATTATTACTTGATGAAATGCAATAAATGAAGTCCCGAGACGTCTCAGAAATCAAAAGGAAGCAGGCTTGCGCGATCCGTGAAATTCCGTAATGTGGCGAAAATCGAAAAAAGGTGTTTTTGCGCAATCCGTGAGTTTCCGTAACTTCTTCGAAAGCTAAAAAAGAGTAAAAACATAATCCGTAAGGATTTGTAACCTTGCGGAAGGAAAATAAGTATCGTTACGAAATTCGTAAAGTTTCGTAACGTTACGGAAAAAGAATTACCAAAAAAATAGAAAGGGGGTGCATTTAGTAAAAAGGGGGGTGCAAATAGCAATCTAGCCCACTTGGGCCCTCCAGAAGGCTATTGCTTCTGGAGGAAGCAACCTTGCTCACCTGGGCGAGCTGGGCGGCAAGCTTCTCCCCTATTTTGCTATAAATAGGGGAAGAAGTGAAGAAGAAAAGGGTTCAGCCCCTTAGGCACTTCTCTCTCTTTCGAATTTGCTGAGGAAAATTATTTCCGTGAAGAAAATCCAAGCCGAGGCGCTTCCGTAACGTTTCCGTGAGTAATTACGCGAAGATTCTCGACCGTTCTTCAAGGTCCATCGTTCGTTCTTCGTTTTCTTCAGTCTTCAACGGGTAAGTACCTCAAACCAGCTTTTCAATTCATTCTATGTACCCGTGGTGGTCCACATTTTGTTTCATGTATTTTTATTCTCGTTTTCATTTGCTTTTTATACCCCCTTTTGACATGCTTAAGCCATTTATTTAAGTCATTTCTCGCTTAATCTAAAAATAAAATAAATTTCCACCGATCGTTTGAATTGTGTCATCCGTTAAATTTGGTTAAAATGAATTCCGACCGTTCGGTCGTGCCGTAACCACGTTGGAAATCAAAAAAGAGGTAAAATAATAATATAATAATCAAAAAATATCTTTTTAGTAAAGTAAAGCGAAAAAATCAATCGGACGTTTTCTCTTTGGGATTTCTCATTCTTAATTGAATTGACTAATAACTAAAGTGAAACTAAGGCTAAAATCAACTCGCCTAGTCAAGCTCATCCACGAAAAATAGGGTTTTGAAAGTTTATCATTTCAGTTTCTTACCAAATAAAATGGATCATTTTTAAAGGTCCAACACCTTAAAATGATCATCCTTCAAGTAAAAGAATCACTTGATTCATGCATAAAGGAAGAACTACGTAGGTTTGATTTCCTCTTTGATGGAGGGTACGTAGGAGCGAAAGCCTCGCTTTTGTCGACCTCAAAAAATAAAAAGAACTAAAAGTTAAGGTAACACAATTTCCACAATTCTAAAAAATAGGCTGTTGTCCTTTGAGACAAACGTGAGAGGTGCTAATACCTTCCTCAAATGTAAATACAACTCCCGAACATGGAATTTTCATTTTGACCGGTTTCCTTCGGTTTTCCCGACGTTTTCCACAAATAAACATTGGTGGCGACTCCGCGCATCTTTCCTCTTTTGGAAAGCGCACCCGTGAGCCTCGCCCTCGCTCGCCCGCGAAGGGCATGTTGCGACAGTTGGCGACTCCACTGGGGATCTTTTTGTGAGTTAGGCCTATTCTAAGGAATTGTAGAATTGTGAAACCTTGTGTGTGCATTTATTGAACTGTGTAAAATGTAAATAACTGTTGTCTATTTTGCATTCTTTACACTGCATTCTAAGCACCCACGGGTTTGAGTAAAATAAAAAGGGGCCCTACACCCGGGTTCATGGGAATTTAAGGAGTGGAGGTGAATCTATCATCATGCTAGGTCTCCGACTTGCTTGATAATAGTGAAACCTCGTCTAGAGCTTTCTCTCTTTATAATGTGTTGTCACTGTTATTCCATACCGCCACAACATTATTATCTTGAGTGATGATACCTCTAGAAAACAGCCGTGTGAGTTACGAATTGTTGGGGAGTAGTTATTAGAGAGCCCTAGATATTGTCCTAGGTTCCCAAATAGGGGCAAGGAGCAAACACGCTCCGTGCCATTCGTTCTCATGCATTTTTTTGTAAATACCACTAGTTTATAGTTTTGCTAGTGATGTTTGTTTTCTTTAGAGTAATACGTAACCCTTTTTAAATGCTACGTTGAGGCGCCATCGTGTCCCAAAACGTAGCATTAAAATGAGGTCTCTGTGGTCTCATGTGTATGAATTACCCCTTTTTCTTATTCATGCATCCGCATTGCATCATTCATGTCGGAGTCTTGATCCATCCCCTTTTTAGGTAAATGATGGGGACAAATCAAAACGGCAAAAGGTTTTATCAAGTCAAGGTTAAAAGTCTAGATGTCACCAGCCTCAAGGAATTGGGATGATTGATGGGACCCCTCCAAAGGCAAGCCTTCCGCAAAGTGTACGGGAAGATCCTAGATTTGGCCACAGCGGAGGTATTTACGGAAGCTGTCGTATCCCTCGCCCAATACTATGACCAGCCGTTGAGGTGTTTCACGTTTGGGGACTTCCAAATGGTACCAACTATTGAAGAGTTTGAAGAGATATTAGGATGCCCTCTCGGGGGGAGAAAACCGTATCTTTTCTCCGGCTTTCTTCCTTCCTTAAGCAAGGTTGCGGCTGTGATTGGAGATTCAGCAAAAGAGTTGGATCGCATGAAGCAAATTCGGAACGGCGTAGTGGGCCTGCCTCGGAAATACTTGGAAGGCAAGGCAAGGGATATGGCGAGCCAAGAGAAGTGGGGCCCGTTTGCGGATGTTTTAGCTTTGCTGATATTTGGGGTTGTCCTCTTTCTGAACGTTGACGGCTTGGTAGACTTAGCCACCATTGATGCTTTCCTCGCATATCACCATAGCAAGGAAAGTCCAGTGGTAGCTATCTTGGCGGATTTGTTCGATACCTTTGACCGGAGGTGTGAGAAAAACAGTGCACGGATTGTCTGTTGTTTACCCGCTCTCTGTGTGTGGTTGATTTCACACCTATTCCGACAAGACACGAGACACCCGTGTCCGCTTCAAAGCTATCATTCATGCGCCGAAAAAGGAAGAGTCGATTGGGACCAACATTTGGCTGGGATAGGGGGCAGCACGATCAATTGGTTTCCTCGTTGGAAGGAAGGCAAGGAAGGAGTTCTTTTCTCGTGTGGGGACTATCCTAATGTTCCACTGATAGGGACTAGGGGTTGTATTAATTATAATCCCGCACTCGCCATAAGACAACTAGGGTATCCCATGAGGGGAGCGCCAACCGAAGAAAGTCTTTCGCCTTTCCTTGTGAGGGATCTAGGTGCGCAAGGTCTCAAGGTTATACAAAGAATCCACAAGGCGTGGAGGAGTCCGTTGAGGAAAGACAAGGAGCTTAGAGGCATCCGAAACGGTGTCATCGGAGGTTATCATGGATGGCTAAAAATTCACACGCGGGGCTTAGATTGGCTCTCCAAATTGAAAGTTATCAATGAAGAGAACTTCGAAGCTCCGGAGGAAGATGAAGAAGTCCGAGCTCTAAAGTTAGAGCTAGGGAAGGCGAGACTCGCCAAGGAGAAGTTCAAATCAGCTGCTACACACATCCGGAAGGAGTGCACCGAGTTATAAGAGGAAAACGCGGCCACTGCAAGAGCTCTTGAACAAGAAACCAAAAGGGCTCGCAAGGAGGAACATGGCCGAGAGAAATTCCGAGGAGCATTGTGGGGTAGCAACAATGAGCTCAAGCTCCGAAGAGAGGAGAGAGATCGGTCACGGGTACATGGCATGATCTTAAAAGAAGAGTTAGTTGCTTGCGCGAGGTCCAAAAGGAGTTTGGCTCAACACTTGGAAGCCATGGAGCAAAGCATGTTAGCTATCATAGGGCAATACAAGGAAGAATTGAACCATTCCATGGCCCATGAACAAAAGCTAGTGGAGGATTTTGCACAAGTGTATGCCGAAAAAGAAGCAAGAGGGAGGGTGATTGATGCGTTGCATCAAGAAGCGACTATGTGGATGGATAGGTTCACCTTGACCTTGAATGGAAGTCAAGACCTCCGGCGTCTGTTAGCCAAAGCAAAAGCCATGGCCGAAGTGTGTACTGCCCCCGAGGAGATTCATGGGCTAATCAATTACTGTTAGCACATGATAGATTTGATGGCCCATATAATTAGGAATCGTTAGGTTCTTTGTAACACCTTTGTATAATCTTGGCTAGATGAAAGCTTTGTTCTTTTTATAAAATGAGAAGTTCTGGACTCATTGCTTATCTAAAAATCTTGGGGTGGATCCAAGTGATCCGATCATCCATTTGCATACTCATGTTTTGGTGGCATACTCACCGTTGTTTATTTCTTTAGGAATTTCATCATAACTAAGAAAACACCAAGGCACCCCTATAACACTCGATCCAGAAAAATGGATAATGAAGAGGGCGTGTAGGAACAGATGAAGGCCGATCTATCGGCCTTAAAAGATCAAATGGCTTCCATCTCGGAGGTCATGTTAAAACTCCAGAAAACCATGAGGATAAAGCCACCGCAACTGCCTCCAGTACAGTTAGGGAAGCGGAGCCGGTGCTGCAGCCTGCCTTGAATCCGGGCCTAGACAGAAACACGGCCGTGTTCGGTCGAAGGTATAGTCCGCAAGCTTATCCTTATGGCTTGCCTCCGGACTTCACCCCCCGTGCCACTCCAGAAGATTTAAGCCAAGCCCCTACTTTTGAGGGGCAACTCCCACCTTATGAAGACTATCCCGGACAAGACGATGGGGAAGGAGATACCCATCTTGGCCCCCTGCTCCACCTCAAAGATCCATCCCCGCATGAACTACCCCAGCCGAACATAGTCCGCCATATCCCGGCCTCACCCACGCCCGTAAAAGAATCTGTTCCCTTCGCGGAAGATAGGGGAAAGATTGAGGCGCTTGAAGAGAGGTTGAGGGCAGTCGAGGGCCTCGACAATTACCCATTCTCGGATTTGGCAGATTTATGTCTTGTGCCCAACATCGTCATCCCTCCCAAGTTCAAAGTACCAGACTTTGATAAGTACAAAGGGACGACATGTCCAAAGGGGCATCTCCGGATGTATTGCCGGAAGATGGGGGCATATTCTGCGGACGAAAAGTTGTTGGTCCATTTCTTTCAAGACAGCTTGGCCGGAGCAGCTGTATCATGGTATACCAATCTGGAAGCTTCCCAGATCCGATCATGGAAGGACTTGGCAACTGCCTTCATTAGGCAGTACCAGTACAATACGGACATGGCTCCCGATCGGAACCAGCTTCAGGGTATGACTAAACGAGAGCATGAGTCCATTAAGGAATATGCCCAGAGATGGAGAGATCTCGCAACCCAAGTCATACCGCCCGTGACGGAGAGAGAGATGATCACAATTATGGTAGATACATTACCCACGTTCTACTATGAAAAGCTGATAGGCTACATGCCAGCTAACTTTGCGGATCTCGTCTTCGCCGGAGAAAGGATTGAATCCGGGCTACGAAAAGGCAAGTTTGAATATGCTGCCAACATGGCCCCCAACAACAACAAAAGAGCCCCAGCAGTGGGCGCGAGGAAAAAGGAAGGAGACGCCCACGCGGTCACCACCGCCCCAACATGGATGAAAGCACCCCAAAATATCCAAATCTCATACCAGCCCAATCCCCCAAATTTTTTAATCCGAGCCGGGAATTCCCTCCCGACTCAAGTAAAAGGACCACCCGCAGCAGAAAGAGCGCCGGCCCAACGCACAGCTCTAGCCGCACCCCGGCCAGTTAATAATACAGCCCCCGGCGCGACCTATAAATATGCACAGCACCCGAAAGACAACTTCCCTCCTATTCCCATGGCATACTCCGAGTTATGGCCTTCGTTATTGGAGAATCATTTGGTGGTGGCTATACCCGGGAAGGTTCTCCAGCCACCCTACCCCAAGTGGTATGATCCGGGTGCCAAGTGTGTGTACCATAGTGGAGTTCCCGGACACAATATTGACTCCTGCATCCCGTTCAAGTATAAAGTGCAGCATCTGATTAGTGCCGGCTGGCTAGCGTTTCAGGAAGAAGGCCCAAATGTTAAAACCAACCCGCTAGCTAGTCATGGAGGTGCTAGCGTGAACGCCGTCGAAGAGGACGGGCCACCATGGACAAAGAGGTTAGGAGATGTGGCTACTTCTAGACGTTTCATTTATCAATCACTGCAAGCGGGTGCATGGTCTCCCGAGGTGGAGATGAAAGGGACGAATGTTTGTTTCACCTTGGGGAGTCGCATGACATGGAAACCTGTCCCGTGGTGGAAGAATTGCTTCAGCGGCTCATGGATTGCGGGCAGCTTGAAGTGTTCATAGGAGGGAAGGAAGAACCACAAATTTGCATGCAGTCGGAAGAGAAGAAGGTTCCTTTAACCCCCAAGGCTCTAGTGATATGTTTTACTAGGAAAGGGACCGGCTCCACACCCATATACCCGCGGGCGGCGCCCAAGCTAACGCCATTTGCATATCAAAGTAATAAGGCCGTTCCGTGGAAGTATACCCCTCCCGCGTCCAGCGAAAGAGTTGCAACCGAAGTTGACTCCCTATCAGCTAAGGTAACCAACATCACCGGCTTCAGTGGCGTAACCCGCAGTTGTCGGGTGTTCGCTTCCCCTCACCCGGCGGATTTGCCCTCTAAAGGGAAGGCGCCCATGGTCCAAGAGCCCACAGACATAGCCACCCCCTCGAAGGAAGTAGATCCTCCCGTGGCAAGAGGAGCCGAAAAGAAAGAAGGTCTTCAAGGAAAAACAGTGACTTTGGAAGAGGACCATGAGTTCCTCCGCCTCATCCAACAAAGCGAGTTTAAGGTAGTAGAGCAACTAAACAAAACTCCAGCAAGGATCTCTTTGCTTGAACTACTCATAAACTCCGAGCCTCATCGTGCGCTGTTGATAAAGGTCCTTAACGATGCGCATGTAGCACATGATATCTCAGTGGAGGGTTTCGAAGGCATCGTTAATCATATAACCACCAACAACTACATCGCGTTTGCAGAAGAAGAGATTCCCGTTGAGGGGAGAGGACACAACAAGGCTCTACATGTGTCGGTGAGATGTATGGACCACGTTGTCGCAAAGGTACTTATCGACAATGGATCGAGTTTAAATGTAATGCCGAAGACCACTTTGGAAAAGCTTCCTTTTAATGCGTCACATTTAAAGCCGAGCTCGATGGTGGTGCGAGCCTTTGATGGTACTCGGTGGGAAGTAATGGGGGAAATCGACATTCCCATTCAGATAGGCCCCCACACTTGCAATGTGGTGTTTCAAGTAATGGATATAAATCCTGCCTATAGCTGCCTCTTGGGAAGACCGTAGATTCATGCCCTGGGAGTGGTCCCTTCAACGCTTCACCAGAAATTGAAGTTCGCAGTGGGTGGACTTTTAGTGATAGTGTCGGGTGAAGAGGACATGTTAGTGAGTTGCCCTTCCTCCGCACCATACGTAGAAGCGGTGGAAGAATCATTGGAAACGACTTTCCAATCCTTTGAGGTGGTGAGCTGCGCCTCGGTGGAACCAAGTCCGTCGCTACCTTCTCTCTCCAAAGCGGCCATAATGGTGGCGCGTGTTATGCTCAGGAATGGATTTGAGCCCGGAATGGGTTTAGGCAAGGATTGCCTCGGGAATGCTGACGTGGTCGATATCAAAGGAAATCCATACAAGTATGGATTAGGGTACGAACCTGGGATGCCAGGGAGGAGGAACGTGCCGTCAAGGTTTCGGGCGGATAGGGTATGGCCTGACCGTATTAGCCAGTGTTTCACCAGCGCTGGAATGGCGTCCGAGGAGGAGGTGGCCGCAATAGAAGAGGAGTTCCCTCAAGACCCACCAAGTTTTGTGCAACCATGCCACCCCGATTCCCAAGTGGGGAACTGGCGTGGAATAAGCCAGTCAGAAGTCTATACCGCTGACTCAATGTAATTAGAGCCTATAGATTTCCATTCTCTTTTGTTTTGTGAAACCTACCTTATTAAATAAACAAAGAGATCTTGTTTCATCTGTTCTTGCAGTACCACCCTTTCTCATATCTTTTTGCATGTTTTTGTTTCTTTGTCTTGTTTGGTATAGATGTGAGGGTCGATTCTTTGAGGAACCTAACAACGAGGGTTTGACAATCAATTTCGATCGTGATATAAGCCAAACGGTAAACGAGGAAGAGGAAGAGGACGTCCTGTCGCCAGAGTTGGAGAGGTTGGTCGCTCAGGAAGAACGTGAAATGAAGCCTCACCAAGAAGAAACCGAATTGGTAAACTTGGGGACCACGGAGGAAAAGAAAGAAGTAAAGGTAGGAACTGGTAAGACCGCGCCTATCCGCCAAGGCTTGATAACCCTTCTTGAAGAGTATCAAGATGTCTTTGCGTGGTTATATCAAGACATGCCCGGTCTCGATTCCGACATTGTGCAGCATAAGTTGCCTTTGAATCCTAGGTCTTCTCCGGTTAAGCAGAAGTTACGAAGAATGAAATCCGAGATGTCTTTAAAAATTAAAGAAGAAGTAAGGAAGCAATTTGATGCAGGATTCTTAGCTGTGGCGCGGTACCCGGAGTGGGTGGCCAACATTGTCCCAGTCCCGAAGAAGGACAGCAAGGTTCGAATGTGTGTAGACTACCGGGACTTGAACCGAGCCAGTCCTAAGGACAATTTTCCCCTGCCACACATTGACATATTGGTAGATAATACGGCCAAATTCGCCCTTTTCTCATTTATGGATGGTTTCTCGGGATATGATCAAATAAAGATGGCACCCGAAGACGTGGAGAAGACCACTTTCGTCACTCTCTGGGGGACTTTCTGCTATAAAGTGATGGCCTTCGGATTGAAAAATGCTGGGGCAACCTATCAACGCGCCATGGTGGCGTTGTTCCATGACATGATGCATAAGGAAATAGAGGTCTACGTAGATGACATGATTGCCAAGTCTCGGACTGAGGACGAACACCTTGTCAATCTGCGTAAGCTGTTTGGAAGGTTGCGGAAATACCAATTAAAACTAAACCCAACCAAATGCACCTTTGGGGTGAAGTCAGGGAAGCTGCTAGGATTTATCGTAAGTCAGAAAGGGATAGAGATAGATCCCGAGAAAGTGAAGGCTATCCTTGAAATGCCGAAACCACGCATGGAGAAGCAGGTCCAGGGATTTTTGGGCAGGTTGAATTATATCGCAAGATTTATCTCGCAACTCACCCCTACATGTGAGCCCATTTTTAAGCTATTACGTAAGAACCAGGTGGTCCTGTGGAACGGTGACTGCCAAGAGGCCTTTGAAAAGATCAAACAGAGTCTCGCAAATCCCCCGGTGCTCATGCCACCCGTAACAGGAAGACCTCTTTTCCTGTACATGACCGTTTTGGACGAGTCTATGGGGTGTGTGTTGGGTCAGCATGATGATTCTGGAAAAAAGGAGCAAGCCATCTACTATCTGAGCAAGAAGTTTACCGCATGTGAGATGAATTACTCGATGCTGGAAAGGACATGTTGTGCTCTGGTATGGACATCACGTCGGCTTAGGCAGTACATGCTCAGCCATACCACGTGGCTTATTTCCAAAATGGATCCCGTAAAATACATCTTTGAAAAACCGGCCCTCACGGGACGAATCGCCAGATGGTAGGTACTATTGTCTGAATTCGATATCATTTACGTCACCCAAAAGGCGGTAAAGGGAAGTGCCTTAGCAGATTATTTGGCCCAGCAACCCCTCCAGGATTATCGGCCGATGCACCCCGAGTTCCCAGATGAAGATATCATGGCCTTGTTTGAAGAGAAGCGGACGCATGAGGACCTAGACAAATGGATTGTTTGCTTCGATGGAGCATCTAATGCTTTGGGCCACGGAGTAGGGGCAGTCCTTGTATCCCCGGGTGATCAGTGTATTCCTTTCACGGCTAGGCTAGGGTTTGATTGTACCAACAATATGGCCGAGTACGAAGCATGCTCCCTCGGGGTTCAGGCGGCCATTGATTTTGATGTAAAACTTCTCAAGGTGTATGGAGACTCAGCTTTGGTCATACGCCAGTTGAAAGGAGAATGGGAAACTAGGGATTTGAAGTTGATACCCTATCAAACTCACATCTTGAGGTTAGCCAAGTACTTTGACGACATTTCCTTCCACCACATACCTCTGGAAGAGAATCAGATGGCTGACGCACTAGCCACCCTGGCATCCATGTTTCAACTTGCCCCACATGGGGATCTGCCATACATCGAATTCAAATCTCAAGGCAGGCCGGCATATTGTTATGCGATAGAGGAAGAGCGGGATGGGAAACCGTGGTATTTCGACATCAAGCAGTATGTCGAGAACAAGGAATACCCACCAGGGATTTCTGACAATGACAAAAGGACGTTGAGGAGATTGGCTACTGGTTTCTTTGTAAGTGGTACCATCCTGTACAAACGAAACCACGACATGACCCTCCTACGATGCGTAGATGCCAAGGAGGCGAACCTCATGATTGAGGAGATCCACGAGGGTTCCTTTGGGACACATGCCAATGGGCATGCTATGTCCAGAAAAATCCTCAGGGCCGGCTATTATTGGCTCACCATGGAAAGCGATTGTTGTGCTCATGTCAGGAGATGTCATAATGTCAGGCATATGCGGACAACGTCAATGTTCCGCCACATCCTCTAAATGTTATGTCCGCCCCTTGGCCTTTTTCTATGTGGGGAATAGATGTCATTGGGGCCATCGAACCCAAAGCGTCGAATGGTCACCGCTTTATTCTTGTGGCGATAGATTACTTCACCAAATGGGTCGAAGCGGCTTCTTATAATAATGTCACAAGGAATGTGGTAGTTAGATTCATAAAGAAGGAGTTGATTTGTCGATACGGACTCCCCAGAAAGATCATTACTGACAATGGCACCAATCTGAACAATAAGATGATGCAGGAGATGTGCGAAGACTTCAAGATCCAGCATCATAACTCTACCCCTTATCGGCCAAAGATGAATGGGGCTGTAGAGGCTGCGAATAAGAATATTAAGAAGATTGTTCAAAAGATGACAGTGTCATACAAAGATTGGCATGAGATGTTGCCTTTCGCCCTACACGGATACAGAACCTCGGTGCGAACTTCTACTGGGGCAACGCCGTATTCCTTGGTTTATGGGATGGAAGCAGTGCTCCCATTTGAGGTAGAGGTTCCTTCTCAGAGGATAATGGCAGAGTCAGGCCTAGAAGAGTCAGAATGAGCTCAAGCACGCTACGACCAACTTAACCTTATTGAAGGTAAGCGTTTGGCCGCCATGAGCCATGGGCGTTTGTATCAACGAAGGATAAAGAACGCATTCGACAAGAAGGTACGCCCGCGCAAGTTCAACGAGGGGGACCTCGTGCTGAAGAAGATGTCCCACGCTGTTAAAGATAATCGAGGCAAGTGGGCCCCGAATTATGAAGGACCTTTCGTGGTGAAAAGAGCTTTTTCTGGGGGTGCTCTGATACTCACCCACATGGATGGCGAGGAGTTGCCCTCGCCCGTGAACTCCGATGTAGTTAAACGATATTACGCTTGAAATCTGGGGCAATCGAGGGGACCGTTGCATGTTATTTTAATTCTGAGTTTTTGTTCTTCCTGGTTTCCTCCAGGGATTCCCTTCCTCTGTATTTGTTCTTATTCTTTTATAAAAGAGGAAAAGATAGGCGAGGTTTTAGTCCTCCCTTTGGTTTCAAACTTTGTGTTTTAGATTTGTTATAAGCATGAGCCCTCTTCGCCCGGTGTATGGGGTGCCCCAAACGCTTATTTAAAATTGAATCTAACCAGCCTTCGCTAAAATAAAATCACCGCATTAGAAACATTCATACATGCACATGCATATCTTGTGATAGCAAGGAGTAGAATCGTCTCGGGCCATGGTCAGAAGTCAAGACAAGTCGATCAACCAAGGTAAGACGATGACCGGACACGATTGGCCACGGATTTTTGTTTCCTACTTGCAGGTACATAGGGACGGATGCAAGTGGGGATGGGGTCACGAACGACCAATCGTTGCCCCTTCCCGGCGCTAAACAGCAGAGAACGTCGCTGCAAGGCAGCCCAGTATCCTTTGAATTCGCAGTATTTTACTACTAATGTTTGTTTTTAAATAATCAACGCCTAATTCTAACTTAAGTAGGCTCAAATAGGCAAAACTCTAGCCCATAAGAGAGAGGGGGGCATGGTTAATGCACCCTTAAAAAAAAAAAAAGAGGGGGGGCAGGTTAGCTCGCCTGGGCGAGCTGAGCTCGCTTGGGCGAGCAACCCCTGCACCAAAATATAAAAAACGAGGGAGGGGAACGTTTTCTGCACTCAAAAACTTCCCCCCCTCATTCAAAAAAGAAGGCTTACGGGACTCACGGTTCTTGCTCCCCTAAGCCACTTTTGATCGCGTTTTGCTTTCGTTTTTGGTGTTTCAATTCACTCCAACAAGTAAGAATTCCATCCTTGAGGTTTTTGCTTCCCATTGATGTGTTTTCTTCATCTTTTGGTGCCTTAAATTGTGAGAACATGCTTATAATTGTGAGGCAGTTTTGGTTTGCTTTGGTGCTTGTTTTCTTGAATTGAGGATTTGAATGAAAAGGCCTTAGGCCTAGGTTGTATTCTGAAGCAATGGGGCATGCCACATTGCTCCCATTCTCTTGCAATTTATGTCCAAACATGCGCCCACCAAGTGCTCGGTGAAATGCCTCAATGACATATGAGCATGGTTTTGTAAGCTTAGGATTGTGGGACTGTTTTATATACATAGGGACAACATGAAGGATTTAAAATGAGAGTCCGAATGCAATTCTAGGCCTAGGAACCCAAGTTTTTAATTTCAATGCAAGGAAGCATGACTTATGCCTAGGAATCTAAATTTTGGTTTTGAATGTAAAAAGGCATGAATATTAGGACATGTTTGGGTTTTTTTTTATTATTAGAATTTAAATTTGGCTGCCCCATGAGGAATACCTTGCACCTAGGTAGCATGGAAAATACCTTTCAACGGTATGTATATATGTGAATATATGGCATGAAAATACCTTGCAAAGTGAATGAATAGTAAATAATGCATTTCAAAAATGTATATTTGTGGATAGGTAGCGTAAAAATGCCTTTCAAAATATGTATATTTGGGGATAGGTAGCATAAGAGGCCTTTCAAAAAAAATGTACCCATGCCAAGAATGGCACAAGAATGCTTCCCAAATGAATATATGATGTGGAATTGCCCCTCAAGTGTAGATAGATGGCATGAAAGTTCCTTTTCAAATGCAAGTGTGTGCGTGACGTGAGATTGGCTCTCCAATGTGCATATATGTATAAATAAATATGAATGGAACAACAAAAATTTGTATGTTAATAAAATACTTCAAATGTGTGTGGTAGCAAAATAGTTAGGATATGAACATATGTAATTTTGGCACAATACCTTGAGCATGCGTGTAAGTATTCTTTCCAAAAAATATATGTGTGGTAATTAGAATGTTTTGAATATCCTTGTGTGTTGATATAAATAATAGGATATTTTCTACACATACACGTGTGCATAAATGGATTTCATGAGTCCGTTCTCCATCAGAGGGAGTAGCACGACCCTTTTTGCGTTAAGATAAGTGTTATCTTGTAAAACTAACTTCCAAATGTTTGTTCTCGCAGGAAATGGCCCCGAGGAAACTCGCCTCAAAGAGATCCAGGAAGGATAAGGCGGCCGAAGGAACTAGTTCCGCTCCCGAGTATGATAGTCACCGTTTTAGGAGCGCTGAACACCAGCAGTGCTTCGAGGCCATCAAAGGATGGTCATTTCTCCGGGAGCGACGCGTCCAGCTCAGGGACGATGAGTATACCGATTTCCAGGAAGAAATAGGTCGCCGGCGGTGGGCATCACTAGTTACCCCCATGGCCAAGTTTGATCCAGACGTAGTCCTCGAATTTTATGCCAATGCTTGGCCAACAGAGGAGGGCGTGCGTGATATGAGGTCCTGGGTAAGGGGCCAGTGGATCCCGTTTGATGCAGATGCTATCAGCCAGCTCCTGGGATATCCTTTAGTGTTGGAAGAGGGCCAGGAGTGCGAGTATGGCCAGAGGAGGAACCGGTCCGATGGGTTCGATGAGGAGGCCATCGCCCAGTTGCTATGTATACCGGGGCAAGATTTTGCCCGGACTACTGCCGGGAGATGGGTGCGGATCATGCGCACCAACATGACCACCCTGACTCAGATATGGATGACTTTGCTGCTCTACAACATCTTGCCCACCGATCATAATTTCGACCTCCCCCTGCCGAAGTGTCAGCTGGTGTACGCCATCCTGACGCGGATGAGCATCCATGTGGCTCAGTTAATCGCTGATGCCATCTATATTTTTGCAGGTATGGCGCCTACCAGGCACCCTCTGGACCCAGATAAGTCCAACAGGGCCCTGGGATTTCCCGCCTTGATCACAGGACTCTGCCAGTCGTTCGGCGTCCCCGTCACACCTAGCAAGGTGATTCGGCCGCCCATCACCCGAGCTTTTATTGAGAAGTACTGCACGCAGAGATAGGTCCAGGGTGATGCACCACAGGCCGCGGACGCGCCGCCACCTCATCAGGCTGGTCCAGCCGGATCATTTGACACGGAGCAGTATTTGCGGCATTTGGTTCGCCAGCAGGCGGCCAACCACCGGGCACATGTACAGACCCATGATTGTCTTTATCAGATGAGTCTCAGCCTGGAGAGCCAGGGCTTTACTTCTTTTCCGTGCCCTACTCCGGACCAGTTCAAGGCAGAGGTCGCATGACCTGGAGATTGGCCTGAGGCCCAGGCAGGAGAGGCACCAGCAGGGGCACCAGCAGAGGCTCCCGACGAGGCAGATGAGGCCCGCGCGGACGAAGAGATGACCGATTTACTTGATTTCTTAGGATGGAGCGGGGCCACATGATTGGGAGATCTCTTGATCCATATTTCTTTTTGTTTCCAGTTGTTTTTTCTGTTACATATCATCTTATTTTGTGTTTGACTAGGGGACTGACGTTTGTTTCATGTTTTGACTTTTGTTTTGTACATACATATCATTTGAGTTGTCACGGCGGTACTTGTTTCGTTGTTGACAATAGTGTTTGTTAAAATTCCGGAACCGTGTAGAGTTTTTCATTTAGGAACGTCGTCCTAAAAAAAAAAAAATAAACCAAAAATCCTAAAGAAAGAAGCACTGTGAATAAAAGTCATGTTCATAAAGAAAAGGAAAAGGTTTTTATTTATACATGCATGTAAAGGGAAAATGTGTATAGAAGGTTTTTGTGTGTAAATGATGCGTGGAAAGGAATTCTTGTGCGTGTGAGCAACGAGTGTATATGAAGAAAATTTTGTGTAAACCATGAGTGTGTGTTGGGAAAAATGAAAAATCTTTGAATGTAAATAGGGTCTGTATATAGACCGTGTGACGTAAAAAAGAAGAGTTCTAATGCGTGTATAGAAACAATTTGTCATGTATAAAAATATGGATGTACAAAGAAAGGTTTTCCTCGTAAAGGACCACATGTGTATAGTTTTAGTGAACATATATAAAAAATAAAACAAAAAAGTAAAGAGAAAGAAAGACCGCGAAGGTCGACATGTTATAGTTAATAAGTATAAATCATTCGTAAAGAGCAAACGCATCTTCTGGAAACAAGGGACTGATGCTAAGAGTTTATTTTCCGGAATGAACCGAGGTAAGGGTGGATGAATTCATTGAACTGATGAAAGAACATAATTGGGAAACGTTGGGTCTGTCTATGTAAATTCCCAACTGTAGTATCACAATGCCATAAACGGGATGCTTGAGTGCCCCCCTGGCTGTAGCCATGACTAATTTTGCACGTTATTTTCAAATCATCATTGTCACGCGTGCCTTATGGAATAATACGGAGGTTCGGGCCTAGAGCGACACCTAGACACCCAAATTTGTTTTGCCCCAGATATCAAGATTGGGTTCCCACGATAAAAGACCCCATTGAAACACGACCTCAGACCTTTTTGAACCTTGGCCTGTAAAAAAGGGAATCCTCATTCTTTCCCCCGAAGTAAAGGACAACGAAATCTCCTCAAGAGAAAGAGAATAGAATGCTAAAACCCAATTTCCCAAAGAAAGGGATGGGGAAGGAAAAGTGAAGAGAAAGAGAAGGAAGAAATGGAAAGAAAGAAAAGAAAAAGATGAAAATAAAGAAAAGAACAAAAGAAAGAAAAGGAGGGATTCCCGATCAAAGATCGAAAGGAAGTGAAAAGGGAAAAGAAGCAATTCTCGATCAATGAAAGAAAGAGGATAGAAAGTCTCCAAAGCCAGATTGCCAATCAGAATCATTCTTGACTGGCAATATCCTACCCCACATGAACAAAGAGGAAAAGACCAAAACACCCAGCTTCCTCTCCAAAAACGCTGACCTCGAGAAAATCCTATTGGTCCGTGATCGTACGTTTGATCTATGATTCGATAGGAAGTCGCGTGCAAAATAGAGTCATGGTGCAGTTATTGGTTCGGGAATAGGATAAGACACTTGCCTTGTGAGTTTTATACACCATGAGTGATTTATTTTCAGCTTAGCCCCATGTTTCCCCTGTGTGTTCATTTGAAAGCTAGAAGTTGACGTCCTACCCTTCATTCTCGGTTGCAAGGAAGATTACCCTTGGCACAAGTATATTGTTTCTCTAAAATGTGGTGCTCTCGCGAATGATTTATTTTTCTTTGCAAAAAGCATGTTATCCTTTTAGGTGGAAAAACCCGGTGGACCGTTCGGTCCCGCCGACATCCTGTTCCGGAGCCACATGAATGTTATTGCTTAAGGCTGTTCATGTGTCCTCCACTTTCGAGTTTGGAGCTGTGTTCCATGATTGCCTAAGAGAGGACCCTCAAGGCAATCCTCCATTCTCACCCTTTTCCGGAGCCACGTGAATGAATTGCGTTGTCATTCATGTGTCCTCCATTTTCGAGTTTGGAGCTGTGTTCCATGATTGCCTAAGAGAGGACCCTTAAGGCAATCCTCCATTCTCACCCTTTCCTGGAGCCACGTGAATGAATTGCGTTGTCATTCATGTGTCCTCCATTTTTGAGTTTGGAGCTGTGTTCCATGATTGCCTAAGAGAGGACCCTCAAGGCAATCCTCCATTCTCATCCTGTTCCTAAGCCATGTGAATGAATTGCGTTGTCATTCATGTGTCCTCCATTTTCGAGTTTGGAGCTGTGTTCCATGATTGCCTAAGAGAGGACCCTCAAGGAAATTCTCCATTCTCATCCTGTTCCGGAGCCACATGAATGTTATTGCTTAGGGCTGTTCATGTGTCCTCCACTTTCTAGTTTGGAGCTGTATTCCATGATTGCCTAAGAGAGGACCCTTAAGGCAATCCTCCATTCTCATCCTGTTCCGGAGCCACATGAATGTTATTGCTTAGGGCTGTTCATGTGTCCTCCACTTTCGAGTTTGGAGCTGTGTTCCATGATTGCCTAAGAGAGGACCCTCAAGGCAATCCTCCATTCTCACCCTTTTCCGGAGCCACGTGAATGAATTGCATTGTCATTCATGTGTCCTCCATTTTCGAGTTTGGAGTTGTGTTCCATGATTGCCTAAGAGAGGACCCTCAAGGCAATCCTCCATTCTTGCCCTTTTCTGGAGCCACGTGAATGAATTGCGTTGTCATTCATGTGTCCTCCATTTTCGAGTTTGGAGCTGTGTTCCATGATTTCCTAAGAGAGGACCCTCAAGGCAATCCTCCATTCTCATCCTGTTCCAGAGCCACATGAATGTTATTGCTTAGGGTTGTTCATTTGTCCTCCATTTTCGAGTTTGGAGCTGTGTTCCATGATTGCCTAAGAGAGGACCCTCAAGGCAATCCTCCATTCTCACCCTTTTCCGGAGCCACGTGAATGAATTGCGTTGTCATTCATGTGTCCTCCATTTTCGAGTTTGCATGATTGCCTAAGAGAGGACCCTGAAGGCAATCCTCCATTCTCATCCTGTTCCGGAGCCACATGAATGTTATTGCTTAGGGCTGTTCATGTGTCCTCCACTTTCGAGTTTGGAGCTGTGTTCCATGATTGCCTAAGAGAGGACCCTCAAGGAAATCCTCCATTCTCATCCTGTTCCGGAGCCACATGAATGTTATTGCTTAGGGCTATTCATGTGTCCTCCACTTTCGAGTTTGGAGCTGTGTTCCGTGATTGCCTAAGAGAGGACCCTCAAGGCAATCCTCCATTCTCATCCTTTTCCGGAGCCACATGAATGTTATTTCTTAGGGCTGTTCATGTGTCCTCCACTTTCGAGTTTGGAGCTGAGTTTCATGATTGCCTAAGTGCGGACCCTCAAGGCAATCCTCCATACTCCACCTTTGTCCGGAGCACCATGAATGTCATTGCCTAGCGCGGTTCATGTGTCTCCATTATCAAGTGCGAAGCTTCTGGTGACTTGGAAGCACGTTATTCTGTTGTTTTCCAGATCGGTTCCTTCGCCAAGTATGTGTATATGTGTATATATGTATTATATTCGTTGTTCTGGTTGTTGTTTGTATTTTGTTTTGTGCAGAAGAAAAAAGAAGAAGTAGAGATGAGAGTCGTCATCACGGAAAGGGCAGGGTGGACGAAATCAGTGTCCTATCTTTGCTTTCCTCTTATCTCCGATGAGAGGTAAGTAAAGAGGGGCAACTGTCATACCCTAATTTCGTCCGGGGATTATTACTTGATGAAATGCAATAAATGAAGTCCCGAGACGTCTCAGAAATCAAAAGGAAGCAGGCTTGCGCGATCCGTGAAATTCCGTAATGTGGCGGAAATCGAAAAGAGGTATTTATGCGCAATCCGTGAGTTTCCGTAACTTCTTCGAAAGCTAAAAAAGAGTAAAAACATAATCCGTAAGGATTCGTAACCTTGTGGAAGGAAAATAAGTATCGTTACGAAATTTGTAAAGTTTCGTAACGTTATGGAAAAAGAATTACCAAAAAAATAGAAGGGGAGTGCATTTAGTAAAAAGCGGGGGTACAAATAGCAATCTGGCCCACTTGGGCCCTCCAGAAGTTTCTTCCAGAAGGCTGTTGCTTCTGGAGGAAGCAACCTTGCTCGCCTGGGCGAGCTGGGCGGCAAGCTTCTCCCCTATTTTGCTATAAATAGGGGAAGAAGTGAAGAAGAAAAGGGTTCAGCCCCTTAGGCCCTTCTCTCTCTTTTGAATTTGCTGAGGAAAATTATTTCCGTGAAGAAAATCCAAGCCGAGGCGCTTCCGTAACGTTTCCGTAACATTTCCGTGAGTAATTACGCGAAGATTCTCGACCGTTCTTCAACATTCATCGTTCGTTCTTCGTTTTCTTCAGTCTTCAACGGGTAAGTACCTCAAACCAAGCTTTTCAATTCATTCTATGTACCCGTGGTGGTCCACATTTTGTTTCATGTATTTTTATTCTCATTTTCATTTGCTTTTTATACCCCCTTTTGACGTGCTTAAGCCATTTATTTAAGTCATTTCTCGCTTAATCTAAAAATAAAATAAATTTCCACCGATCGTTTGAATTGTGTCATCCGTTAAATTTGGTTAAAATGAATTCCGACCGTTCGGTCGTGCCGTAACCACGTTGAAAATCAAAAAAGAGGTAAAATAATAATATAATAATCAAAAAATATCTTTTTAGTAAAGTAAAGTGAAAAAATCAATCGGATGTTTTCTCTTTGGGATTTCTCATTCTTAATTGAATTGACTAATAACTAAAGTGAAACTAAGGCTAAAATCAACTCGCCTAGTCAAGCTCGTCCACGAAAAATAGGGTTTTGAAAGTTTATCATTTCAGTTTCTTACCAAATAAAATGGATCATTTTTAAAGGTCCAACGCCTTAAAATGATCATCCTTCAAGTAAAAGAATCACTTGATTCACGCATAAAGGAAGAACTACGTAGGTCTGATTTCCTCTTTGATGGAGGGTGCGTAGGAGCGAAAGCCCCGCTTTTGTCGACCTCAAAAAATAAAAAGAACTAAAAGTTAAGGTAACACAATTTCCACAATTCTAAAAAATAGGCTGTTGTCCTTTAAGACAAACATGAGAGGTGCTAATACCTTCCTCAAACGTAAATACAACTCCCGAACATAGAATTTTCATTTTGACCGGTTTCCTTCGGTTTTCCTGACGTTTTCCACAAATAAACGTTGGTGGCGACTCCGCGCATCTTTCCTCTTTTGGAAAGCGCACCCGTGAGCCTCGCCCTCGCTCGCCCGCGAAGGGCATGTTGCGACAATTCCAATACTCCATTGGAGGATCCCCATGAATCCTTCGTTCCCTAACAAGGGAAGTTCACCAATAGAGGGCATACCGTTGAAAGCTAAGGGTAGCCAATGGAGCTTTTCTCTCTTCATTTCCCAATCTAAGTAGGCCTCAACATTATCTTTTCCATGGAAATATGGGAGGCTAATGTTAACCTCTTGAGGCCTTCTATCTTTTTCTCTTCTTTGGGAGTGATGTTTAGTACGTGAACTATGGCGCCCTCTATAATAGTCGCTAAGTTCTTCACTTAAACTCTTGCAAGAGTCATGACTACTATAGGAGGCATGTTTTTCTCTTTTCGTTTCTTTCATTATTTTTCTTCTTTCTTCCTCTCTTATTTTCTCTCTTTCATCTTGACTTATTTCTTCCACTCTTTTTTTACCTTTTTCTTTTCTCTCTTGTTTTTCTTTCCACAACTTAAGGGATCTCATGTTGGTTCCTTAGGAGTAGAACCCTCACCATTAACACTAGATGAAGAATGAAGACTCATGTTGGTTCCTAAGTTATGGTTCTTTCTTGTTGGGGGTTTGAAAACAAAAGGTAAGAGAAACTATGGTTGAAACTAGCCAAAATAAACACTAAAAGAGGTGTGAAAGATAAGGTAAAAACTAATTGGTAGAAGGCAAGCTACCTGGGTAGTTTGACAATGGAGAGTAAAGGAAATAAGCTATGAAAGTAAGCAAGAAATTAAAGTGCAAGAAATGCAAACTAGGCGAATCCTAAGAGTGTTTGAATGACCTCATTTAAGGTTCCCAACAAAACACTCACTATTGTCGCAACGTGCCCTTTGCCACAACTCCTTAAAATAGGCCTAACTCACAAAAAGTCCCCAGTGGAGTCGCCAACTGTCGCAACGTGCCCATTGCGGGCGAGCGAAGGCGAGGCTCACGGGTGCGCTTTCCAAAGGAGGAAAGGTGCGCGGAGTCGCCACCAACGTTTATTTGTGGAAAATGTCGGAAAAATCGAAGGAAACCGGTCAAAATAAAAATTCTAAGTTCGGGAGTTATATTTACGTTTGAGGAAGGTATTAGCACCTCTCACGTTTGTCTCAAAGGACAACAGTCTATTTTTTAGAATTGTGGAAATTGTGTTACCTTAACTTTTATTTCTTTTTATTTTTTGAGGTTGACAAAAGCGGGGCTCTTGCTCCTACGTACCCTCCATCAAAGAGGAAATCAGACCTACGTAGTTCTTCCTTATGCGTGAATCAAGTGATTCTTTTTACTTGAAAGGTGATCATTTTAAGGCGTTGGACCTTAAAGATGATCCATTTTACTTGGTAAGAAACTGAAATGATAAACTTTCAAAACCCTATTTTTTGTGGACGAGCTTGACTAGGCGAGTTGATTTTAGCCTTAGTTTCACTTTAGTTATTAGTCAATTCAATTAAGAATGAGAAATCCCAAAGAGAAAACGTCCGATTGATTTTTCGGTTTATTTTACTAAAAGGGTATTTTTTTATTATTATATTATTATTTTACCTCTTTTTTGATTTCCAACGTGGTTACGGCACGACCGAACGGTCGAAATTCATTTTAACCGAAATTAACGGATAATACAATTCAAACGATCGGTGGAAATTTATTTTATTTTTAGATTAGGCGAGAAACGACTTAAGCACGTCAAAAGGGGGTATAGAAAGCGAATGAAAACGAGAATAAAAATACATGAAACAAAATGTGGACCACCACGGGTACATAGAATGAATTGAAAAGCTCGGTTTGAAGTACTTACCCGTTGAAGACTAAAGAAAACGAAGAACGAACGATGAATGTTGAAGAACGGTCGAGAATCTTCGCGTAATTACTCACGGAAACGTTACGAAAACGTTACGGAAGCGCCTCGGCTTGGATTTTCTTCACGGAATTAATTTTCCTCAGCAGTTTCGAGAGAATAAGAAGTGCCAAGAAGGCTGAACCCCTTCTCCCTTCACTCCTCCCCCTATTTATAGCAAAATAAGGGAGGAGCTTGCCACCCAGCTCGCCTAGGCGAGCAAGGTTGCTTCCTCTAGAAGCAACAGCCTTCTGGAGGAAGAATCTGGAAGGCCAAGCGGGCCTGATTGCTATTTGTACCCCCCTTTTTACTAAATGCACCCCCTTTACCTTTTTTGGTAATTTTTTTTTCGTAACGTTATGAAACTTTACGAATTTCGTAACGATACTTATTTTCCTTCCGCAAGGTTACGAATCCTTACGGATTATGTATTTACTCTTTTTTAGCTTTCGAAGAAGTTACGAAAACTAACGGATTGCGAAAAACACCTCCTTTCGATTTCCGTCACATTACGGAATTTTCACGGATCGCGTAAGCCTGCTTCCTTTTGATTTTCGGCACGTCTCGGGACTTCACATATTGTGCAACATAGGGTACCAAGTATCTCGAAGTGGCCAATCAAAGGTTGTATATCATCAAATAATAATCCCCAGACGAAATTAGGGTATGACAGTTGCCCCTCTTTACTTACCTCTCATCGGAGATAAGTGGAAAGCAAAGATAAGTCACTGATTTCGTCCGTCCTGCCCTTTCCGTGATGACAACTCTCGTCTCTACTCCTTCTTTTTTCTTCTGCACAACACAAAACAAAATACAAACAACAACAAGAACAACGAATATAATATACATATACACATGTTTGGCGAAGGAACCGATCCGGAACACAACAGAAGAACATATTTCCCAGTCACCAGAGGCTCCACGCTTGATAATGGAGGACACATGAACAGCGTTAGGCAATGACATTCATGGGGCTCCGAAAAAAGGTGGAGAATGGAGGATTGCCTTGAGGGTCCACACTTAGGCAATCATGAAACATAGCTCCAAACTCGAAGGTGAAGGACACATGAACAGCGCTAGGCAATAACATTCATGGGGCTCCGAAAAAGGGGGAGAATGGAGGATTGCCTTGAGGGTCCGCACTTAGGCAATCATGAAACATAGCTCCAAAATCGAAGGTGGAGGACACATGAACAACGCTAAGCAATAACATTCATAGGGCTCCGAAAAAGGGGCAGAATGGAGGATTGCCTTGAGGGTCCGCACTTAGGCAATCATCAAACATAACTCCAAACTCGAAGGTGGAGGACACATGAACAGCGCTAGGATATAACATTCATGGGGCACCGAAAAAGGGGGAGAATGGAGGATTGCCTTGAGGGTCCGCACTTAGGCAATCATGAAACATAGCTCCAAACTCGAAGGTGGAGGACTCATGAACAACGCTAGGCAATAACATTCATGGGGCTCCGAAAAAGGGGGAGAATGGAGGATTGCCTTGAGGGTCCGCACTTAGGCAATCATGAAACATAGCTCCAAACTCGAAAGTGGAGGACACATGAACAGCGCTAGGCAATAACATTCATGGGGCTCTGAAAAAGGGGGAGAATGGAGGATTGCCTTGAGGGTCCGCACTTAGGCAATCATGAAACATAGCTCCAAACTCGAAGGTGGAGTACACATGAACCGCGCTAGGCAATAACATTCTTGGGGCTCCGAAAAAGGGGGAGAATGGAGGATTGCCATAAGGGTCCGCACTTAGGCAATCATGAAACATAGCTCCAAACTTGCAGGTGGAGGACACATGAAAAGTGCTAGGCAACAAAATTCATGGGGCTCCAAAAAAAAAGGGGGAGAATGGAGGATTGCCTTGAGGGTCCGCACATAGGCAATCATGAAACATAGCTCCAAACTCGAAGGTGGAGGACACATGAACAGTGCTAGGAAATAACATTCATAGGACTCCGAAAAAGGCGGAGAATGGAGGATTGCCTTGAGGGTCCGCACTTAGGCAATCATGATACATAGCTCCAAACTCGAAAGTGGAGGACACATGAACAGTGCTAGGCAATAACATTCATGGGGCACCGAAAAAGGGGGAGAATGGAGGATTGCCTTGAGGGTCCGCACTTAGGCAATCATGAAACATAGCTCCAAACTTGCAGGTGGAGGACACATGAACAGCGCTAGGCAATAACAATCATGGGGCTCCAAAAAAAAGGGGGAGAATGGAGGATTGAATTGAGGGTCCGCACTTAGGCAATCAGGAAACATAGCTACAAACTCGAAGGTGGAGGACACATGAACAGCGCTAGGCAATAACATTCATGGGGCTCCGAAAAAGGGGGAGAATGGAGGATTGCCTTGAGGGTCCGCACTTAGGCAATCATGAAACATAGCTCCAAACTCGATGGTGGAGCACACATGAACAGCGCTAGGCAATAACATTCATGGGGCTCCGAAAAAAAGGGGTAGAATGGAGGATTGCCTTGAGGGTCCGCACTTAGGCAATCATGAAACATAGCTCCAAACTCGAAGGTGGAGGACACATGAACAGCGCTAGGCAATAACATTCATGGGGCTCCGAAAAAGGGGGAGAATGGAGGATTGCCTTGAGCGTCCGCACTTAGGCAATCATGAAACATAGCTCCAAACTGGCAGGTAGAGGACACATGAACAGCAATAGGCAATAACATTCATGGGGCTACGAAAAGAAGGGGGAGAATGGAGGATTGCCTTAAGGGTCCGCACTTAGGAAATCATGAAACATAGCTGCAAACTCGAAGGTGGAGGACACATGAATAGCGCTAGGCAATAAGATTCATGCGGCTCAGAAAAAAGGGGGAGAATGGAGGATTGCCATTAGGGTCCGCACTTAGGCAATCATGAAACATAGCTCCAAACTAGAAGGTGGAGGACACATGAACAGAGCTAGGCAATAACATTCTTGGGGCTCCGAAAAAGGGGGAGAATGGAGGATTGCCATGAGGGTCCGCACTTAGGCAATCATGAAACATAGCTCCAAACTTGCAGGTGGAGGACACATGAAAAGTGCTAGGCAACAAAATTCATGGGGCTCCAAAAAAAAAGGGGGAGAATGGAGGATTGCCTTGAGGGTCCGCACATAGGCAATCATGAAACATAGCTCCAAACTCGAAGGTGGAGGACACATGAACAGTGCTAGGCAATAACATTCATGGGACTCCGAAAAAGGCGGAGAATGGAGGATTGCCTTGAGGGTCCGCACTTAGGCAATCATGATACATAGCTCGAAACTCGAAAGTGGAGGACACATGAACAGTGCTAGGCAATAACATTCATGGGGCACCGAAAAAGGGGGAGAATGGAGGATTGCCTTGAGGGTCCGCACTTAGGCAATCATGAAACATAGCTCCAAACTTGCAGGTGGAGGACACATGAACAGCGCTAGGCAATAACAATCATGGGGCTCCAAAAAAAAGGGGGAGAATGGAGGATGGCCTTGAGGGTCCGCACTTAGGCAATCAGGAAACATAGCTACAAACTCGAAGGTGGAGGACACATGAACAGCGCTAGGCAATAACATTCATGGGGCTCCGAAAAAGGGGGAGAATGGAGGATTGCCTTGAGGGTCCGCACTTAGGCAATCATGAAACATAGCTCCAAACTCGATGGTGGAGCACACATGAACAGCGCTAGGCAATAACATTCATGGGGCTCCGAAAAAAAGGGGTAGAATGGAGGATTGCCTTGAGGGTCCGCAGTTAGGCAATCAGGAAACATAGCTCCAAACTCGACAGTGGAGGACACATGAACAACGCTAGGCAATAACATTGATGGGGCTCCAAAAAAGGGGGACAATGGACGATTGCCTTGAGGGTCCGCACTTAGGCAATCATGAAACATAGCTCCAAACTTGCAGGTGGAGGACACATGAAGAGCGCTAGGCAATAAGATTCATGCGGCTCAGAAAAAAGGGGGAGAATGGAGGATTGCCATTAGGGTCCGCACTTAGGCAATCATGAAACATAGCTCCAAACTCGAAGGTGGAGGACACATGAACAGAGCTAGGCAATAACATTCATGGGGCTCCGAAAAAGGGGGAGAATGGAGGATTGCCTTGAGGGTCCGCACTTAGGGAATCATGAAACATAGCTCCAAACTCGACAGTGGAGGACACATGAACAGCGCTAGGCAATAACATTGATGGGGCTCCAAAAAAGGGGGACAATGGACGATTGCCTTGAGGGTCCGCACTTAGGCAATCATGAAACATAGCTCCAAACTTGCAGGTGGAGGACACATGAACAGCGCTAGGCAATAACATTCATGGGGCTCCGTAAAAAGGGGGGGAATGGAGGATTGCCTTGAGGGTCCGCACTTAGGCAATCATGAAACATAGCTCCAAACTTGCAGGTGGAGGACACATGAACAGCGCTAGGCAATAACATTCATGGGGCTCCAAAAAAAAGGGGGAGAATGGAGGATTGCCTTGAGGGTCTGCACTTAGGCAATCAGGAAACATAGCTACAAACTCGAAGGTAGAGGACACATGAACAGCGCTAGGCAATAACATTCATGGGGCTCCGAAAAAGGGGGAGAATAGAGGATTTCCTTGAGGGTCCGCACTTAGGCAATCATGAAACATAGTTCCAAACTCGAAGGTGGAGGACACATGAACCGCGCTAGGCAATAACATTCATGGGGCTCCGAAAAAGGGGGAGAATGGAGGATTGCCTTGAGGGTCCGCACTTAGGCAATCATGAAACATAGCTCCAAACTTGCAGGTGGAGGACACATGAAAAGTGCTAGGCAACAAAATTCATGGGGCTCCAAAAAAAAAGGGGGAGAATGGAGGATTGCCTTGAGGGTCCGCACATAGGCAATCAAGAAACATAGCTCCAAACTTGAAGGTGGAGGACACATGAACAGCGCTAGGCAATAACATTCATGGGACTCCGAAAAAGGCGGAGAATGGAGGATTGCCTTGAGGGTCCGCACTTAGGCAATCATGATACATAGCTCCAAACTCGAAAGTGGAGGACACATGAACAGTGCTAGGCAATAACATTCATGGGGCACCGAAAAAGGGGGAGAATGGAGGATTGCCTTGAGGGTCCGCACTTCGGCAATCATGAAACATAGCTCCAAACTTGCAGGTGGAGGACACATGAACAGCAATAGGTAATAACATTCATGGGGCTCCGAAAAGAAGGGGGAGAATGGAGGATTGCCTTAAGGGTCCGCACTTAGGAAATCATGAAACATAGCTGCAAACTCGAAGGTGGAGGACACATGAACAGAGCTAGGCAATAACATTCCTGGGGCTCCCAAAAAGGGGGAGAATGGAGGATTGCCTTGAGGGTCCGCACTTAGGCAATCATGAAACATAGCTCCAAACTCGACAGTGGAGGACATATGAACAGCACTAGGCAATAACATTCATGGGGCTCCGAAAAAGGGGGAGATTGAGGATTGAATTGAGGGTCCGCACTTAGGCAATCAGGAAACATAGCTACAAACTCGAAGGTGGACGACACATGAACAGTGCTAGGCAATAACATTCATGGGGCTCCGAAAAAGGGGGAGAATGGAGGATTGCCTTAAGGGTCCGCACTTAGGAAATCATGAAACATAGCTCCAAACTCGAAGATGGAGGACACATGAACAGCGCTAGGCAATAACATTCATGGGGCTCAGAAAAAAGGGGAAGAATGGAGGATTGCCTTGAGGGTCCGCACTTAGGCAATCATGAAACATAGCTCCAAACTCGAAGGTGGAGGACATATGAACAGCACTAGGCAATAACATTCATGGGGCTCCGAAAAAGGGGGAGAATGGAGGATTGAATTGAGGGTCCGCACTTAGGCAATCAGGAAACATAGCTACAAACTCGAAGGTGGACGACACATGAACAGTGCTAGGCAATAACTTTCATGGGGCTCCGAAAAAGGGGGAGAATGGAGGATTGCCTTGAGGGTCCGCACTTAGGCAATCATGAAACATAGCTCCAAACTCAAAGATGGAGGACACATGAACAGTGCTAGGCAATACCATTCATGGGGCTCCGAAAAAGGGGGAGAATGGAGGATTGAATTGAGGGTCCGCACTTAGGCAATCAGGAAACATAGCTACAAACTCGAAGGTGGACGACACATGAACAGTGCTAGGCAATAACATTCACGGGGCTCCGAAAAAGGGGGAGAATAGAGGATTGCCTTGAGGGTCCGCACTTAGGCAATCATGAAACATAGCTCCAAACTCGAAGGTGGAGGACATATGAACAACACTAGGCAATAACATTCATGGGGCTCTGAAAAAGGGGGAGAATGGAGGATTGAATTGAGGGTCCGCACGTAGGCAATCAGGAAACATAGCTACAAACTCGAAGGTGGACGACACATGAACAGTGCTAGGCAATAACATTCATGGGGCTCCGAAAAAGGGTGAGAATGGAGGATTGCCTTGAGGGTCCGCACTTAGGCAATCATGAAACATAGCTCCAAACTCGAAGGTGGAGGACACATGAACAGTGCTAGGCAATACCATTCATGGGGCACCGAAAAAGGGGGAGAATGGAGGATTGCCTTGAGGGTCCGCACTGAGGCAATCATGAAACATAGCTCAAAACTCGAACGTGGAGGACACATGAACAGCGCGAGGCAATAACATTCATGGGGCTCCGAAAAAGGGGGAGAATGGAGGATTGCCTTGAAGGTCCGCACTTAGGCAATCATGAAACATAGCTCCAAACTCGATGGTGGAGCACACATGAACAGCGCTAGGCAATAACATTCATGGGGCCCCGAAAAAAAGGGGTAGAATGGAGGATTGCCTTGAGGGTCCGCACTTAGGCAATCATGAAACATAGCTCCAAACTTGCAGGTGGAGGACACATGAACAGTGCTAGGCAATAACATTCATGGGGCTCCGAAAAAAAGGGGGAGAATGGAGGATTGCCTTGAGGGTTCGCACTTAGGCAATCATGAAACATAGCTCCAAACTCGAAGGTGGAGCTCACATGAAAAGCGCTAGGCAATAACATTCATGGGGCACCGAAAAAGGGGGAGAATGGAGGATTCCCTTGAGGGTCCGCACTTAGGCAATCATGAAACATAGCTCCAAACTCGAAGGTGGAGGACACATGAACAGCGCGAGGCAATAATATTCATGGGGCTCCAAAAAAGGGGGAGAATGGAGGACTGCCTTGAGGGTCCGCACTTAGGCAATCCTGAAACATAGCTCCAAACTCGATGGTGGAGCACACATGAACAGCGCTAGGCAATAACATTCATGGGGCTCCGAAAAAAAGGGGGAGAATGGAGGACTGCCTTGAGGGTCCGCACTTAGGCAATCATGAAACATAGCTCCAAACTCGAAGGTGGAGCACACATGAACAGCGCTAGGCAATAACATTCATGGGGCTCCGAAAAAAAAATGGAGAATGGAGGATTACCTTGAGAGTCCGCACTTAGGCAATCATGAAACATAGCTCCAAACTCGAATGTGGAGGACACATCAACAGCGCTAGGCAATAACATTCATGGGGCTCCGAAAAAGGGGGAGAATGGAGGATTGCCTTGAGGGTCCGCACTTTGGCAATCATGAAACACAGCTCCAAACTCGAAGGTGGAGGACACATGAACAGCGCTAGGCAATAACATTCATGGGGCTCCGAAAAAGGGGGAGTATGGATGATTGCCTTGAGGGTCCGCACTTAGGCAATCATGAAACATAGCTCCAAACTCGAAGGTGGAGGACACATGAACAACGCTAGGCAATAACATTCATGGGGCTCCGAAAAAAAAGGGGAGAATGGAGGATTTCCTTGAGGGTCCGCACTTAGGCAATCATGAAACATAGCTCCAAACTCGAAGATGGAGCACACATGAACAGCGCTAGGCAATAACATTCATGGGGCTACGAAAAAAAGGGGGAGAATGGAGGACTGCCTTGAGGGTCCGCACTTAGGCCATCATGAAACATAGCTCCAGACTCGAAGGTGGAGCACACATGAACAGCGCTAGGCAATAACATTCATGGGGCTCCGAAAAAAAAACGGAGAATGTAGGATTTCCTTGAGGGTCCGCACTTAGGCATTCATGAAACATAGCTCCAAACTCGCAGGTGGAGGACACATGAACAGCGCTAGGCATTAACATTCATGGGGCTTCGAAAGAAAAGGGGGAGAATTGAGGATTGCCTTGAGGGTCCGCACATTGGCAATCATGAAACATAGCTCCAAACTCGAAGGTGGAGGACACATGAACAGCGCTAGGCAATAACATTCATGGGGCTCCGAAAAAGGGGGAGAATGGAGGATTGCCTTGAGGGTCTGCACTTAGGCAATCATGAATCATAGCTCCAAACTTAGAGGTGGAGCACACATGAAAAGCGCTAGGCAATAACATTCATGGGGCTCCGAAAAAATGGGGGAGAATGGAGGACTGCCTTGAGGGTCTGCACTTAGGCAATCATGAAATATAGCTCCAAACTCGAAGGTGGAGGACACATGAAAAGTGCTAGGCAATAACATTCATGGGGCTCCAAAAAGGGGGAGAATGGAGGATTGCCTTGAGGGTCCGCACTTAGGCAATCATGAAACATAGCTCCAAACTCGAAGGTGGAGGACACATGAACAGCGCTAGGCAATAACATTTATGGGGCTCCGAAAAAGGGGGAGTATGGATGATTGCCTTGAGGGTCCGCACTTAGGCATTCATGAAACATAGCTCCTAACTCGAAGGTGGAGGACACATGAACAGCGCTAGGCAATAACATTCATGGGGCTCCGAAATAGGGGGAGAATTGAGGATTGCCTTGAGGGTCCGCACTTAGGCAATCATGAAACATTGCTCCAAACTGGAGGACACATGAACAGCGGTAGGCAATAACATTCATGGGGCTCCGAAAAAGGGGGAGAATTGAGGATTGCCTTGAGGGTCCGCACTTAGGCAATCATGAAACATAGCTCCAAACTCGAAGGTGGAGGACACATGAACAGCGCTAGGCAATAACATTCATGGGGCTCCGAAAAAAGGGGAGAATGGAGGACTGCCTTGAGGGTCTGCACTTAGGCAATCATGAAACATAGCTCCAAACTCGAAGGTGGAGGACACATGAAAAGTGCTAGGCAATAACATTCATGGGGCTCCAAAAAGGGGGAGAATGGAGGATTGCCTTGAGGGTCCGCACTTAGGCAATCATGAAACATAGCTCCTAACTCGAAGGTGGAGGACACATGAACAGCGCTAGGCAATAACATTCACGGGGCTCCGAAAAAGGGGGAGAATAGAGGATTGCCTTGAGGGTCCGCACTTAGGCAATCATGAAACATAGCTCCAAACTCGAAGGTGGAGGACACATGAACAGCGCCAGGCAATAACATTCATGGGGCTCCGAAAAAGGGGGAGAATGGAGGATTGCCTTGAGGGTCCGCACTTTGGCAATCATGAAACACAGCTCCAAACTCGAAGGTGGAGGACACATGAACAGCGCTAGGCAATAACATTTATGGGGCTCCGAAAAAGGGGGAGTATGGATGATTGCCTTGAGGGTCCGCACTTAGGCATTCATGAAACATAGCTCCTAACTCGAAGGTGGAGGACACATGAACAGCGCTAGGCAATAACATTCATGGGGCTCCGAAATAGGGGGAGAATTGAGGATTGCCTTGAGGGTCCGCACTTAGGCAATCATGAAACATTGCTCCAAACTGGAGGACACATGAACAGCGGTAGGCAATAACATTGATGGGGCTCCGAAAAAGGGGGAGAATTGAGGATTGCCTTGAGGGTCCGCACTTAGGCAATCATGAAACATAGCTCCAAACTCGAAGGTGGAGGACACATGAACAGCGCTAGGCAATAACATTCATGGGGCTCCGAAAAAAGGGGAGAATGGACGATTGCCTTGAGGGTCCGCACTTAGGCAATCATGAAACATAGCTCCAAACTCGAAGATGGAGCACAAATGAACAGCGCTAGGCAATAACATTCATGGGGCTCCGAAAAAAAGGGGGAGAATGGAGGACTGCCTTGAGGGTCCGCACTTAGGCAATCATGAAACATAGCTCCAAACTCGAAGATGGAGCACAAATGAACAGCACTAGGCATTAACATTCATGGGGCTTCGAAAGAAAAGGGGGAGAATTGAGGATTGCCTTGAGGGTCCGCACATTGGCAATCATGAAACATAGCTCCAAACTCGAAGGTGGAGGACACATGAACAGCGCTAGGCAATAACATTCATGGGGCTCCGAAAAAGGGGGAGAATGGAGGATTGCCTTGAGGGTCTGCACTTAGGCAATCATGAATCATAGCTCCAAACTCAGAGTTGGAGCACACATGAACAACGCTAGGCAATAACATTCATGGGGCTCCGAAAAAATGGGGGAGAATGGAGGACTGCCTTGAGGGTCCGCACTTAGGCAATCATGAAACATAGCTCCAAACTCGAAGGTGGAGCACACATGAACAGCGCTAGGCAATAACATTCATGGGGCTCCGAAAAAAAGGGGGAGAATGGAGGACTGCCTTGAGGGTCCGCACTTAGGCAATCATGAAACATAGCTCCAAACTCGAAGGTGGAGCACACATGAACAGCGCTAGGCAATAACATTCATGGGGCTCCGAAAAAAAAATGGAGAATGGAGGATTACCTTGAGAGTCCGCACTTAGGCAATCATGAAACATAGCTTCAAACTCGAAGGTGGAGGACACATGAATAGTGCTAGGCAATAACATTCATGGGGCTCCGAAAAAGGGGGAGAATGGAGAATTGCCATGAGGGTCCGCACTTAGGCAATCATGAAACATAGCTCCAAACTCGAATGTGGAGGACACATGAACAGCGCTAGGCAATAACATTCATGGGGCTCCGAAAAAGGGGGAGAATGGAGGATTGCCTTGAGGGTCCGCACTTTGGCAATCATGAAACACAGCTCCATACTCGAAGGTGGAGGACACATGAACAGCGCTAGGCAATAACATTCATGGGGCTCCGAAAAAAAAGGGGGAGAATTGAGGATTGCCTTGAGGGTCCGCACTTTGGCAATCATGAAACATAGCTTCAAACTCGAAGGTGGAGGACACATGAATAGTGCTAGGCAATAACATTCATGGGGCTCCGAAAAAGGGGGAGAATGGAGAATTGCCATGAGGGTCCGCACTTAGGCAATCATGAAACATAGCTCCAAACTCGAATGTGGAGGACACATGAACAGCGCTAGGCAATAACATTCATGGGGCTCCGAAAAAGGGGGAGAATGGAGGATTGCCTTGAGGGTCCGCACTTTGGCAATCATGAAACACAGCTCCATACTCGAAGGTGGAGGACACATGAACAGCGCTAGGCAATAACATTCATGGGGCTCCGAAAAAAAAGGGGGAGAATTGAGGATTGCCTTGAGGGTCCGCACTTTGGCAATCATGAAACATAGCTTCAAACTCGAAGGTGGAGGACACATGAATAGTGCTAGGCAATAACATTCATGGGGCTCCGAAAAAGGGGGAGAATGGAGAATTGCCATGAGGGTCCGCACTTAGGCAATCATGAAACATAGCTCCAAACTTGAAGGTGGAGGACACATGAACAGCGCTAGGCAATAACATTCATGGGGCTCCGAAAAAGGGGGAGAATGGAGGATTGCCTTGAGGGTCCGCACTTAGGCAATCATGAAACATAGCTCCAAAATCAGAGGTGGAGGACAAATGAACAGCGCTAGGCAATAACATTCATGGGGCTCCGAAAAAGGGGGAGAATGGAGGGTTGCCTTGAGGGTCCGCACTTTGGCAATCATGACACATAGCTCCAAACCTGAAAGTGGAGGACACATGAACAGCGCTAGGCAATAACATTCATGGGGCTCCGAAAAAAAGGGGGAGAATGGAGGATTGCCTTGAGGGTCCGCACTTAGGCAATCATGAAACATAGCTCCAAACTCGTGGGTGGAGGCCACATGAACAGCGCTAGGCAATAACATTCATGGGGCTCCGAAAAAAGTGGAGAATGGAGGATTTCCTTGAGGGTCTGCACTTAGGCAATCATGAATCATAGCTCCAAACTCAGAGTTGGAGGACACATGAACAGCGGTAGGCAATAACATTCATGGGGCTCCGAAAAAGGGGGAGAATTGAGGATTGCCTTGAGGGTCCGCACTTAGGCAATCATGAAACATAGCTCCAAACTCGAAGGTGGAGGACACATGAACAGCGCTAGGCAATAACATTCATGGGGCTCCGAAAAAAGGGGAGAATGGACGATTGCCTTGAGGGTCCGCACTTAGGCAATCATGAAACATAGCTCCAAACTCGAAGGTGGAGGACACATGAACAACGCTAGGCAATAACATTCATGGGGCTCTGAAAAAAAAGGGGAGAATGGAGGATTTCCTTGAGGGTCCGCACTTAGGCAATCATGAAACATAGCTCCAAACTCGAAGATGGAGCACACATGAACAGCGCTAGGCAATAACATTCATGGGGCTCCGAAAAAAAGGGGGAGAATGGAGGACTGCCTTGAGGGTCCACACTTAGGCGATCATGAAACATAGCTCCAAACTCGAAGGTGGAGGACACATGAACAGCGCTAGGCAATAACATTCATGGGTCTCCGAATAAAGGGGAGAATGGACGATTGCCTTGAGGGTCCGCACTTAGGCAATCATGAAACATAGCTCCAAACTCGAAGGTGGAGGACACATGAACAGCGCTAGGCAATAACATTCATGGGGCTCCGAAAAAGGGGGAGAATGGAGGATTGCCTTGAGGGTCCGCACTTAGGCAATCATGAAACATAGCTCCAAACTCAGAGGTGGAGGACAAATGAACAGCGCTAGGCAATAACATTCATGGGGCTCCGAAAAAGGGGGAGAATGGAGGGTTGCCTTGAGGGTCCGCACTTTGGCAATCATGACACATAGCTCCAAACCTGAAAGTGGAGGACACATGAACAGCGCTAGGCAATAACATTCATGGGGCTCCGAAAAAGGGGGAGAATGGAGGATTGCCTTGAGGGTCCGCACTTAGGCAATCATGAAACATAGTTCCAAACTCGAAGGTGGAGCACACATGAACAGCGCTAGGCAATAACATTCATGGGGCTCCGAAAAAGGGGGAGAATGGAGGATTGCCTTGAGGGTCTGCACTTAGGCATTCATGAAACATAGCTCCAAACTCGCAGGTGGAGGACACATGAACAGCGCTAGGCATTAACATTCATGGGGCTTCGAAAGAAAAGGGGGAGAATTGAGGATTGCCTTGAGGGTCTGCACTTAGGCAATCATGAAACATAGCTCCAAACTCGAAGGTGGAGGACACATGAACAGCGCTAGGCAATAACATTCATGGGGCTCCGAAAAAGGGGGAGAATGGAGGATTGCCTTGAGGGTCTGCACTTAGGCAATCATGAATCATAGCTCCAAACTCAGAGTTGGAGCACACATGAACAGCGCTAGGCAATAACATTCATGGGGCTCCGAAAAAATGGGGGAGAATGGAGGACTGCCTTGAGGGTCCGCACTTAGGCAATCATGAAACATAGCTCCAAACTCGAAGGTGGAGCACACATGAACAGCGCTAGGCAATAACATTCATGGGGCTCCGAAAAAAACGGGGAGAATGGAGGACTGCCTTGAGGGTCCGCACTTAGGCAATCATGAAACATAGCTCCAAACTCGAAGGTGGAGCACACATGAACAGCGCTACGCAATAACATTCATGGGGCTCCGAAAAAAAAATGGAGAATGGAGGATTACCTTGAGAGTCCGCACTTAGGCAATCATGAAACATAGCTCGAAACTCGAATGTGGAGGACACATGAACAGCGCTAGGCAATAACATTCATGGGGCTCCGAAAAAGGGGGAGAATGGAGGATTGCCTTGAGGGTCTGCACTTAGGCATTCATGAAACATAGCTCCAAACTCGCAGGTGGAGGACACATGAACAGCGCTAGGCATTAACATTCATGGGGCTTCGAAAGAAAAGGGGGAGAATTGAGGATTGCCTTGAGGGTCTGCACTTAGGCAATCATGAAACATAGCTCCAAACTCGAAGGTGGAGGACACATGAACAGCGCTAGGCAATAACATTCATGGGGCTCCGAAAAAGGGGGAGAATGGAGGATTGCCTTCAGGGTCTGCACTTAGGCAATCATGAATCATAGCTCCAAACTCAGAGTTGGAGCACACATGAACAGCGCTAGGCAATAACATTCATGGGGCTCCGAAAAAATGGGGGAGAATGGAGGACTGCCTTGAGGGTCCGCACTTAGGCAATCATGAAACATAGCTCCAAACTCGAAGGTGGAGCACACATGAACAGCGCTAGGCAATAACATTCATGGGGCTCCGAAAAAAACGGGGAGAATGGAGGACTGCCTTGAGGGTCCGCACTTAGGCAATCATGAAACATAGCTCCAAACTCGAAGGTGGAGCACACATGAACAGCGCTACGCAATAACATTCATGGGGCTCCGAAAAAAAAATGGAGAATGGAGGATTACCTTGAGAGTCCGCACTTAGGCAATCATGAAACATAGCTCGAAACTCGAATGTGGAGGACACATGAACAGCGCTAGGCAATAACATTCATGGGGCTCCGAAAAAGGGGGAGAATGGAGGATTGCCTTGAGGGTCCGCACTTTGGCAATCATGAAACACAGCTCCAAACTCGAAGGTGGAGGACACATGAACAGCGCTAGGCAATAACATTCATGGGGCTCCGAAAAAGGGGGAGAATGGATGATTGCCTTGTGGGTCCGCACTTAGGCAATCATGAAACATAGCTCCAAACTCGCAGGTGGAGGACACATGAACAGCGCTAGGCAATAACATTCATGGGGCTTCGAAAAAAAAGGGGGAGAATTGAGGATTGCCTTGAGGGTCCGCACTTTGGCAATCATGAAACATAGCTTCAAACTCGAAGGTGGAGGACACATGAATAGTGCTAGGCAATAACATTCATGGGGCTCCGAAAAAGGGAGAGAATGGAGAATTGCCATGAGGGTCCGCACTTAGGCAATCATGAAACATAGCTCCAAACTCGAAGGTGGAGGACACATGAACAGCGCTAGGCAATAACATTCATGGGGCTCCGAAAAAGGGGGAGAATGGAGGATTGCCTTGAGGGTCCGCACTTAGGCAATCATGAAACATAGCTCCAAACTCAGAGGTGGAGGACAAATGAACAGCGCTAGGCAATAACATTCATGGGGCTCCGAAAAAGGGGGAGAATGGAGGGTTGCCTTGAGGGTCCGCACTTTGGCAATCATGACACATAGCTCCAAACCTGAAAGTGGAGGACACATGAACAGCGCTAGGCAATAACATTCATGGGGCTCCGAAAAAGGGGGAGAATGGATGATTGCCTTGTGGGTCCGCACTTAGGCAATCATGAAACATAGCTCCAAACTCGCAGGTGGAGGACACATGAACAGCGCTAGGCAATAACATTCATGGGGCTTCGAAAAAAAAGGGGGAGAATTGAGGATTGCCTTGAGGGTCCGCACTTTGGCAATCATGAAACATAGCTTCAAACTCGAAGGTGGAGGACACATGAATAGTGCTAGGCAATAACATTCATGGGGCTCCGAAAAATGGAGAGAATGGAGAATTGCCATGAGGGTCCGCACTTAGGCAATCATGAAACATAGCTCCAAACTCGAAGGTGGAGGACACATCAACAGCGCTAGGCAATAACATTCATGGGGCTCCGAAAAAGGGGGAGAATGGATGATTGCCTTGTGGGTCCGCACTTAGGCAATCATGAAACATAGCTCCAAACTCGCAGGTGGAGGACACATGAACAGCGCTAGGCAATAACATTCATGGGGCTTCGAAAAAAAGGGGGAGAATTGAGGATTGCCTTGAGGGTCCGCACTTTGGCAATCATGAAACATAGCTTCAAACTCGAAGGTGGAGGACACATGAATAGTGCTAGGCAATAACATTCATGGGGCTCCGAAAAAGGGAGAGAATGGAGAATTGCCATGAGGGTCCGCACTTAGGCAATCATGAAACATAGCTCCAAACTCGAAGGTGGAGGACACATGAACAGCGCTAGGCAATAACATTCATGGGGCTCCGAAAAAGGGGGAGAATGGAGGATTGCCTTGAGGGTCCGCACTTAGGCAATCATGAAACATAGCTCCAAACTCAGAGGTGGAGGACAAATGAACAGTGCTAGGCAATAACATTCATGGGGCTCCGAAAAAGGGGGAGAATGGAGGGTTGCCTTGAGGGTCCGCACTTTGGCAATCATGACACATAGCTCCAAACCTGAAAGTGGAGGACACATGAACAGCGCTAGGCAATAACATTCATGGGGCTCCGAAAAAGGGGGAGAATGGATGATTGCCTTGTGGGTCCGCACTTAGGCAATCATGAAACATAGCTCCAAACTCGCAGGTGGAGGACACATGAACAGCGCTAGGCAATAACATTCATGGGGCTTCGAAAAAAAAGGGGGAGAATTGAGGATTGCCTTGAGGGTCCGCACTTTGGCAATCATGAAACATAGCTTCAAACTCGAAGGTGGAGGACACATGAATAGTGCTAGGCAATAACATTCATGGGGCTCCGAAAAAGGGAGAGAATGGAGGATTTCCTTGAGGGTCCGCACTTAGGCAATCATGAAACATAGCTCCAAACTCGAAGATGGAGCACACATGAACAGCGCTAGGCAATAACATTCAAGGGGCTCCGAAAAAAAGGGGGAGAATGGAGGACTGCCTTGAGGGTCCGCACTTAGGCAATCATGAAACATAGCTCCAAACTCGAAGGTGGAGCACACATGAACAGCGCTAGGCAATAACATTCATGGGGCTCCGAAAAAGGGGGAGAATGGAGGATTGCCTTGAGGGTCCGCACTTTGGCAATCATGAAACACAGCTCCAAACTCGAAGGTGGAGGACACATGAACAGCGCTAGGCAATAACATTCATGGGGCTCCGAAAAAGGGGGAGAATGGATGATTGCCTTGTGGGTCCGCACTTAGGCAATCATGAAACATAGCTCCAAACTCGCAGGTGGAGGACACATGAACAGCGCTAGGCAATAACATTCATGGGGCTTCGAAAAAAAAGGGGGAGAATTGAGGATTGCCTTGAGGGTCCGCACTTTGGCAATCATGAAACATAGCTTCAAACTCGAAGGTGGAGGACACATGAATAGTGCTAGGCAATAACATTCATGGGGCTCCGAAAAAGGGAGAGAATGGAGAATTGCCATGAGGGTCCGCACTTAGGCAATCATGAAACATAGCTCCAAACTCGAAGGTGGAGGACACATGAACAGCGCTAGGCAATAACATTCATGGGGCTCCGAAAAAGGGGGAGAATGGAGGATTGCCTTGAGTGTCCGCACTTTGGCAATCATGAAACACAGCTCCAAACTCGAAGGTGGAGGACACATGAACAGCGCTAGGCAATAACATTCATGGGGCTCCGAAAAAGGGGGAGAATGGATGATTGCCTTGTGGGTCCGCACTTAGGCAATCATGAAACATAGCTCCAAACTCGCAGGTGGAGGACACATGAACAGCGCTAGGCAATAACATTCATGGGGCTTCGAAAAAAAAGGGGGAGAATTGAGGATTGCCTTGAGGGTCCGCACTTTGGCAATCATGAAACATAGCTTCAAACTCGAAGGTGGAGGACACATGAATAGTGCTAGGCAATAACATTCATGGGGCTCCGAAAAAGGGAGAGAATGGAGAATTGCCATGAGGGTCCGCACTTAGGCAATCATGAAACATAGCTCCAAACTCGAAGGTGGAGGACACATGAACAGCGCTAGGCAATAACATTCATGGGGCTCCGAAAAAGGGGGAGAATGGAGGATTGCCTTGAGGGTCCGCACTTAGGCAATCATGAAACATAGCTCCAAACTCAGAGGTGGAGGACAAATGAACAGCGCTAGGCAATAACATTCATGGGGCTCCGAAAAAGGGGGAGAATGGAGGGTTGCCTTGAGGGTCCGCACTTTGGCAATCATGACACATAGCTCCAAACCTGAAAGTGGAGGACACATGAACAGCGCTAGGCAATAACATTCATGGGGCTCCGAAAAAGGGGGAGAATGGATGATTGCCTTGTGGGTCCGCACTTAGGCAATCATGAAACATAGCTCCAAACTCGCAGGTGGAGGACACATGAACAGCGCTAGGCAATAACATTCATGGGGCTTCGAAAAAAAAGGGGGAGAATTGAGGATTGCCTTGAGTGTCCGCACTTTGGCAATCATGAAACATAGCTTCAAACTCGAAGGTGGAGGACACATGAATAGTGCAAGGCAATAACATTCATGGGGCTCCGAAAAAGGGAGAGAATGGAGAATTGCCATGAGGGTCCGCACTTAGGCAATCATGAAACATAGCTCCAAACTCGAAGGTGGAGGACACATCAACAGCGCTAGGCAATAACATTCATGGGGCTCCGAAAAAGGGGGAGAATGGATGATTGCCTTGTGGGTCCGCACTTAGGCAATCATGAAACATAGCTCCAAACTCGCAGGTGGAGGACACATGAACAGCGCTAGGCAATAACATTCATGGGGCTTCGAAAAAAAAGGGGGAGAATTGAGGATTGCCTTGAGGGTCCGCACTTTGGCAATCATGAAACATAGCTTCAAACTCGAAGGTGGAGGACACATGAATAGTGCTAGGCAATAACATTCATGGGGCTCCGAAAAAGGGAGAGAATGGAGAATTGCCATGAGGGTCCGCACTTAGGCAATCATGAAACATAGCTCCAAACTCGAAGGTGGAGGACACATGAACAGCGCTAGGCAATAACATTCATGGGGCTCCGAAAAAGGGGGAGAATGGAGGATTGCCTTGAGGGTCCGCACTTAGGCAATCATGAAACATAGCTCCAAACTCAGAGGTGGAGGACAAATGAACAGCGCTAGGCAATAACATTCATGGGGCTCCGAAAAAGGGGGAGAATGGAGGGTTGCCTTGAGGGTCCGCACTTTGGCAATCATGACACATAGCTCCAAACCTGAAAGTGGAGGACACATGAACAGCGCTAGGCAATAACATTCATGGGGCTCCGAAAAAAAGGGGGAGAATGGAGGATTGCCTTGAGGGTCCGCACTTAGGCAATCATGAAACATAGCTCCAAACTCGTGGGTGGAGGACACATGAACAGCGCTAGGCAATAACATTCATGGGGCTCCGAAAAAAGTGGAGAATGGAGGATTGCCTTGAGGATCCGCACTTAGGCAATCATGAAACATAGCTCAAAACTCGAAGGTGGAGGACACATGAACAACGCTAGGCAATAACATTCATGGGGTTCCGAAAAAAAAGGGGAGAATGGAGGATTTCCTTGAGGGTCCGCACTTAGGCAATCATGAAACATAGCTCCAAACTCGAAGATGGAGCACACATGAACAGCGCTAGGCAATAACATTCAAGGGGCTCCGAAAAAAAGGGGGAGAATGGAGGACTGCCTTGAGGGTCCGCACTTAGGCAATCATGAAACATAGCTCCAAACTCGAAGGTGGAGCACACATGAACAGCGCTAGGCAATAACATTCATGGGGCTCCGAAAAAGGGGGAGAATGGAGGATTGCCTTGAGGGTCCGCACTTTGGCAATCATGAAACACAGCTCCAAACTCGAAGGTGGAGGACACATGAACAGCGCTAGGCAATAACATTCATGGGGCTCCGAAAAAGGGGGAGAATGGATGATTGCCTTGTGGGTCCGCACTTAGGCAATCATGAAACATAGCTCCAAACTCGCAGGTGGAGGACACATGAACAGCGCTAGGCAATAACATTCATGGGGCTTCGAAAAAAAAGGGGGAGAATTGAGGATTGCCTTGAGGGTCCGCACTTTGGCAATCATGAAACATAGCTTCAAACTCGAAGGTGGAGGACACATGAATAGTGCTAGGCAATAACATTCATGGGGCTCCGAAAAAGGGAGAGAATGGAGAATTGCCATGAGGGTCCGCACTTAGGCAATCATGAAACATAGCTCCAAACTCGAAGGTGGAGGACACATGAACAGCGCTAGGCAATAACATTCATGGGGCTCCGAAAAAGGGGGAGAATGGAGGATTGCCTTGAGGGTCCGCACTTAGGCAATCATGAAACATAGCTCCAAACTCAGAGGTGGAGGACAAATGAACAGCGCTAGGCAATAACATTCATGGGGCTCCGAAAAAGGGGGAGAATGGAGGGTTGCCTTGAGGGTCCGCACTTTGGAAATCATGACACGTAGCTCCAAACCTGAAAGTGGAGGACACATGAACAGCGCTAGGCAATAACATTCATGGGGCTCCGAAAAAAAGGGGGAGAATGGAGGATTGCCTTGAGGGTCCGCACTTAGGCAATCATGAAACATAGCTCCAAACTCGTGGGTGGAGGACACATGAACAGCGCTAGGCAATAATATTCATGGGGCTCCGAAAAAAGTGGAGAATGGAGGATTGCCTTGAGGGTCCGCACTTAGGCAATCATGAAACATAGCTCCAAACTCGAAGGTGGAGGACACATGAACAACGCTAGGCAATAACATTCATGGGGCTCCGAAAAAAAAGGGGAGAATGGAGGATTTCCTTGAGGGTCCGCACTTAGGCAATCATGAAACATAGCTCCAAACTCGAAGATGGAGCACACATGAACAGCGCTAGGCAATAACATTCAAGGGGCTCCGAAAAAAAGGGGGAGAATGGAGGACTGCCTTGAGGGTCAGCACTTAGGCAATCATGAAACATAGCTCCAGACTCGAAGGTGGAGCACACATGAACAGCGCTTGGCAATAACATTCATGGGGTTCTGAAAAAAAAACGGAGAATGGAGGATTTCCTTAAGGGTCCGCACTTAGGCATTCATGAAACATAGCTCCAAACTCGCAGGTGGAGGACACATGAACAACGCTATGCATTAACATTCATGGGGCTTCGAAAGAAAAGGGGGAGAATTGAGGATTGCCTTGAGGGTCCGCACTTAGGCAATCATGAAACATAGCTCCAAACTCGAAGGTGGAGGACACATGAACAGCGCTAGGCAATAACATTCATGGGGCTCCGAAAAAGGGGGAGAATGGAGGATTGCCTTGAGGGTCTGCACTTAGGCAATCATGAATCATAGCTCCAAACTCAGAGTTGGAGCACACATGAACATCGCTAGGAAATAACATTCATGGGGCTCCGAAAAAATGGGGGAGAATGGAGGACTGCCTTGAGGGTCCGCACTTAGGCAATCATGAAACATAGCTCCAAACTCGAAGGTGGAGCACACATGAACAGCGCTAGGCAATAACATTCATGGGGCTCCGAAAAAAAGGGGGAGAATGGAGGACTGCCTTGAGGGTCCGCACTTAGGCAATCATGAAACATAGCTCCAAACTCGAAGGTGGAGCACACATGAACAGCGCTAGGCAATAACATTCATGGGGCTCCGAAAAAAAAATGGAGAATGGAGGATTACCTTGAGAGTCCGCACTTAGGCAATCATGAAACATAGCTCCAAACTCGAATGTGGAGGACACATGAACAGCGCTAGGAAATAACATTCATGGGGCTCCGAAAAAGGGGGAGAATGGAGGATTGCCTTGAGGGTCCGCACTTTGGCAATCATGAAACACAGCTCCAAACTCGAAGGTGGAGGACACATGAACAGCGCTAGGGAATAACATTCATGGGGCTCCGAAAAAGGGGGAGAATGGATGATTGCCTTGAGGGTCCGCACTTAGGCAATCATGAAACATAGCTCCAAACTCGCAGGTGGAGGACACATGAACAGCGCTAGGCAATAACATTCATGGGGCTTCGAAAAAAAAGGGGGAGAATTGAGGATTGCCTTGAGGGTCCGCACTTTGGCAATCATGAAACATAGCTTCAAACTCGAAGGTGGAGGACACATGAATAGTGCTAGGCAATAACATTCATGGGGCTCCGAAAAAGGGGGAGAATGGAGAATTGCCTTGAGGGTCCGCACTTAGGCAATCATGAAACATAGCTCCAAACTCGAAGGTGGAGGACACATGAACAGCGCTAGGCAATAACATTCATGGGGCTCCGAAAAAGGGGGAGAATGGAGGATTGCCTTGAGTGTCCGCACTTAGGCAAGCATGAAACATAGCTCCAAACTCAGAGGTGGAGGACAAATGAACAGCGTTAGGCAATAACATTCATGGGGCTCCGAAAAAGGGGGAGAATGGAGGGTTGCCTTGAGGGTCCGCACTTTGGCAATCATGACACATAGCTCCAAACCTGAAAGTGGAGGACACATGAATAGCGCTAGGCAATAACATTCATGGGGCTCCGAAAAAAAGGGGGAGAATGGAGGATTGCCTTGAGGGTCCGCACTTAGGCAATCATGAAACATAGCTCCAAACTCGTAGGTGGAGGACACATGAACAGCGCTAGGCAATAACATTCATGGGGCTCCGAAAAAAAGGGGGAGAATGGAGGACTGCCTTGAGGGTCAGCACTTAGGCAATCATGAAACATAGCTCCAGACTCGAAGGTGGAGCACACATGAACAGCGCTAGGCAATAACATTCATGGGGTTCCGAAAAAAAAACGGAGAATGGAGGATTTCCTTGAGGGTCCGCACTTAGGCATTCATGAAACATAGCTCCAAACTCGCAGGTGGAGGACACATGAACAGCGCTAGGCATTAACATTCATGGGGCTTCGAAAGAAAAGGGGGAGAATTGAGGATTGCCTTGAGGGTCCGCACTTAGGCAATCATGAAACATAGCTCCAAACTCAGAGGTGGAGGACAAATGAACAGCGTTAGGCAATAACATTCATGGGGCTCCGAAAAAGGGGGAGAATGGAGGGTTGCCTTAAGGGTCCGCACTTTGGCAATCATGACACATAGCTCCAAACCTGAAAGTGGAGGACACATGAACAGCGCTAGGCAATAACATTCATGGGGCTCCGAAAAAAAGGGGGAGAATGGAGGATTGCCTTGAGGGTCCGCACTTAGGCAATCATGAAACATAGCTCCAAACTCGTAGGTTGAGGACACATGAACAGCGCTAGGCAATAACATTCATGGGGCTCCGAAAAAAAGGGGGAGAATGGAGGACTGCCTTGAGGGTCAGCACTTAGGCAATCATGAAACATAGCTCCAGACTCGAAGGTGGAGCACACATGAACAGCGCTAGGCAATAACATTCATGGGGTTCCGAAAAAAAAACGGAGAATGGAGGATTTCCTTGAGGGTCCGCACTTAGGCAATCATGAAACATAGCTCCAAACTCGAAGGTGGAGGACACATGAACAGCGCTAGGCAATAACATTCATGGGGCTCCGAAAAAGGGGGAGAATGGAGGATTGCCTTGAGGGTCCGCACTTAGGCAATCATGAAACATAGCTCCAAACTCAGAGGTGGAGGACAAATGAACAGCGTTAGGCAATAACATTCATGGTGCTCCGAAAAAGGGGGAGAATGGAGGGTTGCCTTGAGGGTCCGCACTTTGGCAATCATGACACATAGCTCCAAACCTGAAAGTGGAGGACACATGAACAGCGTTAGGCAATAACATTCATGGGGCTCCGAAAAAGGGGGAGAATGGAGGGTTGCCTTGAGGGTCCGCACTTTGGCAATCATGACACATAGCTCCAAACCTGAAAGTGGAGGACACATGAATAGCGCTAGGCAATAACATTCATGGGGCTCCGAAAAAAAGGGGGAGAATGGAGGATTGCCTTGAGGGTCCGCACTTAGGCAATCATGAAACATAGCTCCAAACTCGCAGGTGGAGGACACATGAACAGCGGTAGGCATTAACATTCATGGGGCTTCGAAAGAAAAGGGGGAGAATTGAGGATTGCCTTGAGGGTCCGCACTTAGGCAATCATGAAACATAGCTCCAAACTCGAAGGTGGAGGACACATGAACAGCGCTAGGCAATAACATTCATGGGGCTCCGAAAAAGGGGGAGAATGGAGGATTGCCTTGAGGGTCCGCACTTAGGCAATCATGAAACATAGCTCCAAAGTCGAACGTGGAGGACACATGAACAGCGCTAGGCATTAACATTCATGGGGCTTCGAAAGAAAAGGGGGAGAATTGAGGGTTGCCTTGAGGGTCCGCACTTTGGCAATCATGACACATAGCTCCAAACCTGAAAGTGGAGGACACATGAACAGCGCTAGGCAATAACATTCATGGGGCTCCGAAAAAATGGGGGAGAATGGAGGATTGCCTTGAGGCTCCGCACTTAGGCAATCATGAAAAATAGCTCCAAACTCGAAGGTGGAGCACACATGAACAGCGCTAGGCAATAACATTCATGGGGCTCCGAAAAAAAAAGGGAGAATGGAGGATTACCTAGAGAGTCCGCACTTTGGCAATCATGAAACACAGCTCCAAACTCGAAGGTGGAGGACACATGAACAGCGCTAGGCAATAACATTCATGGGGCTCCGAAAAAAGGGGAAGAATGGAGGATTGGCTTGAGGGTCCGCACTTAGGCAATCATGACACATAGCTCCAAACTCGAAAGTGAAGGACACATGAACAGCGCTACGCAATAACATTCATGGGGCTTCGAAAAAAAAGGGGGAGAATTGAGGATTGCCTTGAGGGTCCGCACTTTGGCAATCATGAAACATAGCTTCAAACTTGAAGGTGGAGGACACATGAATAGTGCAAGGCAATAACATTCATGGGGCTCCGAAAAAGGGGGAGAATGGAGAATTGCCATGAGGGTCCGCACTTAGGCAATCATGAAACATAGCTCCAAACTCGAAGGTGGAGGACACATGAACAACGCTAGGCAATAACATTCATGGGGCTCCGAAAAAAAAAAGGAGAATGGAGGATTTCCTTGAGGGTCCGCACTTAGGCAATCATGAAACATAGCTCCAAACTCGAACGTGGAGGACACATGAACAGCGCTAGGCAATAACATTCATGGGGCTCCGAAAAAAGGGGAAGAATGGAGGATTGGCTTGAGGGTCCGCACTTAGGCAATCATGAAACATAGCTCCAAACTCGAAAGTGAAGGACACATGAACAGCGCTATGCAATAACATTCATGGGGCTCCGAAAAAGGGGGAGAATGGAGGATTGCCTTGAGGGTCCGCACTTTGGCAATCATGAAACACAGCTCCAAACTCGAAGGTGGAGGACACATGAACAGCGCTAGGCAATAACATTCATGGGGCTTCGAAAGAAAAGGGGGAGAATGGAGGATTGCCTTGAGGGTCCGCACTTAGGCAATCATGAAAAATAGCTCCAAACTCAAAGGTGGAGCACACATGAACAGCGCTAGGCAATAACATTCATGGGGCTCCGAAAAAAAAAGGGAGAATGGAGGATTACCTAGAGAGTCCGCACTTTGGCAATCATGAAACACAGCTCCAAACTCGAAGGTGGAGGACACATGAACAGCGCTAGGCAATAACATTCATGGGGCTCCGAAAAAAGGGGAAGAATGGAGGATTGGCTTGAGGGTCCGCACTTAGGCAATCATGACACATAGCTCCAAACTCGAAAGTGAAGGACACATGAACAGCGCTACGCAATAACATTCATGGGGCTTCGAAAAAAAAGGGGGAGAATTGAGGATTGCCTTGAGGGTCCGCACTTTGGCAATCATGAAACATAGCTTCAAACTCGAAGGTGGAGGACACATGAATAGTGCTAGGCAATAACATTCATGGGGCTCCGAAAAAGGGGGAGAATGGAGAATTGCCATGAGGGTCCGCACTTAGGCAATCATGAAACATAGCTCCAAACTCGAAGGTGGAGGACACATGAACAACGCTAGGCAATAACATTCATGGGGCTCCGAAAAAAAAAGGGAGAATGGAGGATTTCCTTGAGGGTCCGCACTTAGGCAATCATGAAACATAGCTCCAAACTCGAACGTGGAGGACACATGAACAGCGCTAGGCAATAACATTCATGGGGCTCCGAAAAAAGGGGAAGAATGGAGGATTGGCTTGAGGGTCCGCACTTAGGCAATCATGAAACATAGCTCCAAACTCGAAAGTGAAGGACACATGAACAGCGCTATGCAATAACATTCATGGGGCTCCGAAAAAGGGGGAGAATGGAGGATTGCCTTGAGGGTCCGCACTTTGGCAATCATGAAACACAGCTCCAAACTCGAAGGTGGAGGACACATGAACAGCGCTAGGCAATAACATTCATGGGGCTTCGAAAGAAAAGGGGGAGAATGGAGGATTGCGTTGAGGGTCCGCACTTTGGCAATCATAAAACATAGCTCCAAACTCGAAAGTGGAGGACACATGAACAGCGCTAGGCAATAACATTCATGGGACTCCGAAAAAGGGGCAGAATGGAGGATTTCCTTGAGGGTCCGCACTTAGGCAATCATGAAACATAGCTCCAAACTCGCAGGTGGACGACATATGAACAGCGCTAGGCAATAACATTCATGGGGCTTCGAAAGAAAAGGGGGAGAATTGAGGATTGCCTTGAGGGTCCGCACTTTGGCAATCATGAAACATAGCTCCAAACTCGAAAGTGGAGGACACATGAACAGCGCTAGGCAATAACATTCATGGCGCTCCGAAAAAAAGGGGGAGAATGGAGGATTGCCTTGAGGGTCCGCACTTAGGCAATCATGAAACATAGCTCCAAACTCGTAGGTGGAGGACACATGAACAGCGCTAGGCAATAACATTCATGGGGCTCCGAAAAAAGTGGGGAGAATGGAGGATTTCCTTGAGGGTCCGCACTTAGGCAATCATGAAACATAGCTCCAAACTCGAACGTGGAGGACACATGAACAGTGCTAGGCAATAACATTCATGGGGCTCCGAAAAAAGGGGAAGAATGGAGGATTGCCTTGAGGGTCCACACTTAGGAATTCATGAAACATAGCTCCAAACTCGAAAGTGAAGGACACATGAGCAGCGCTATGCAATAACATTCATGGGGCTCCGAAAAAGGGGGAGAATGGAGGATTGCCTTGAGGGTCTGCACTTAGGCAATCATGAAACATAGCTCCAAACTCGTAGATGGAGGACACATGAACAGCGGTAGGCAATAACATTCTTGGGGCTCCGAAAAAAGTGGAGAATGGAGGATTGCCTTGAGGGTCCGCACTTAGGCAATCATGAAACATAGCTCCAAACTCGAAGGTGGAGGCCACATGAACAACGCTAGGCAATAACATTCATGGGGCTCCGAAAAAAAGGGGGAGAATGGAGGACTGCCTTGAGGGTCAGTAGTTAGGCAATCATGAAACATAGCTCCAGACTCGAAGGTGGAGCACACATGAACAGCGCTAGGCAATAACATTCATGGGGTTCCGAAAAAAAAACGGAGAATGGAGGATTTCCTTGAGGGTCCGCACTTAGGCAATCATGAAACATAGCTCCAAACTCGAAGGTGGAGGACACATGAACAGCGCTAGGCAATAACATTCATGGGGCTCCGAAAAAGGGGGAGAATGGAGGATTGCCTTGAGGGTCCGCACTTAGGCAATCATGAAACATAGCTCCAAACTCAGAGGTGGAGGACAAATGAACAGCGTTAGGCAATAACATTCATGGGGCTCCGAAAAAGGGGGAGAATGGAGGGTTGCCTTGAGGGTCCGCACTTTGGCAATCATGACACATAGCTCCAAACCTGAAAGTGGAGGACACATGAACAGCGCTAGGCAATAACATTCATGGGGCTCCGAAAAAAAGGGGGAGAATGGAGGATTGCCTTGAGGGTCCGCACTTAGGCAATCATGAAACATAGCTCCAAACTCGTAGGTGGAGGACACATGAACAGCGCTAGGCAATAACATTCATGGGGCTCCGACAAAAGTGGAGAGTGGAGGATTGCCTTGAGGGTCCGCACTTATGCAATCATGAAACATAGCTCCAAACTCGAAGATGGAGCACACATGAACAGCGCTAGGCAATAACATTCATGGGGCTCCGAAAAAAAGGGGGAGAATGGAGGACTGCCTTGAGGGTCAGCACTTAGGCAATCATGAAACATAGCTCCAGACTCGAAGGTGGAGCACACATGAACAGCGCTAGGCAATAACATTCATGGGGCTCCGAAAAAAAAACGGAGAATGGAGGATTTCCTTGAGGGTCCACACTTAGGCATTGATGAAACATAGCTCCAAACTCGAAAGTGAAGGACACATGAACAGCACTATGCAATAACATTCATGGGGCTTCGAAAAAAAAGGGGGAGAATTGAGGATTGCCTTGAGGGTCCGCACTTTGGCAATCATGAAACATAGCTTCAAACTCGAAGGTGGTCCGAAAAAAAAAGGGAGAATGGAGGATTTCCTTGAGGGTCCGCACTTAGGCAATCATGAAACATAGCTCCAAACTCGAACGTGGAGGACACATGAACAGCGCTACGCAATAACATTCATGGGGCTTCGAAAAAAAAGGGGGAGAATTGAGGATTGCCTTGAGGGTCCGTACTTTGGCAATCATGAAACATAGCTTCAAACTCGAAGGTGGAGGACACATGAATAGTGCTAGGCAATAACATTCATGGGGCTCCGAAAAAGGGGGAGAATGGAGAATTGCCATGAGGGTCCGCACTTAGGCAATCATGAAACATAGCTCCAAACTCGAAGGTGGAGGACACATGAACAACGCTAGGCAATAACATTCATGGGGCTCCGCAAAAAAAAAGGAGAATGGAGGATTTCCTTGAGGGTCCGCACTTAGGCAATCATGAAACATAGCTCCAAACTCGAACGTGGAGGACACATGAACAGCGCTAGGCAATAACATTCATGGGGCTCCGAAAAAAGGGGAAGAATGGAGGATTGGCTTGAGGGTCCGCACTTAGGCAATCATGAAACATAGCTCCAAACTCGAAAGTGAAGGACACATGAACAGCGCTATGCAATAACATTCATGGGGCTCCGAAAAAGGGGGAGAATGGAGGATTGCGTTGAGGGTCCGCACTTTGGCAATCATGAAACACAGCTCCAAACTCGAAGGTGGAGGACACATGAACAGCGCTAGGCAATAACATTCATGGGGCTTCGAAAGAAAAGGGGGAGAATGGAGGATTGCCTTGAGGGTCCGCACTTAGGCAATCATGAAAAATAGCTCCAAACTCAAAGGTGGAGCACACATGAACAGCGCTAGGCAATAACATTCATGGGGCTCCGAAAAAAAAAGGGAGAATGGAGGATTACCTAGAGAGTCCGCACTTTGGCAATCATGAAACACAGCTCCAAACTCGAAGGTGGAGGACACATGAACAGCGCTAGGCAATAACATTCATGGGGCTCCGAAAAAAGGGGAAGAATGGAGGATTGGCTTGAGGGTCCGCACTTAGGCAATCATGACACATAGCTCCAAACTCGAAAATGAAGGACACATGAACAGCGCTACGCAATAACATTCATGGGGCTTCGAAAAAAAAGGGGGAGAATTGAGGATTGCCTTGAGGGTCCGCACTTTGGCAATCATGAAACATAGCTTCAAACTCGAAGGTGGAGGACACATGAATAGTGCTAGGCATTAACATTCATGGGGCTCCGAAAAAGGGGGAGAATGGAGAATTGCCATGAGGGTCCGCACTTAGGCAATCATGAAACATAGCTCCAAACTCGAAGGTGGAGGACACATGAACAACGCTAGGCAATAACATTCATGGGGCTCCGAAAAAAAAAGGGAGAATGGAGGATTTCCTTGAGGGTCCGCACTTAGGCAATCATGAAACATAGCTCCAAACTCGAACGTGGAGGACACATGAACAGCGCTAGGCAATAACATTCATGGGGCTCCGAAAAAAGGGGAGAATGGAGGATTGGCTTGAGGGTCCGCACTTAGGCAATCATGAAACATAGCTCCAAACTCGAAAGTGAAGGACACATGAACAGCGCTATGCAATAACATTCATGGGGCTCCGAAAAAGGGGGAGAATGGAGGATTGCCTTGAGGGTCCGCACTTTGGCAATCATGAAACACAGCTCCAAACTCGAAGGTGGAGGACACATGAACAGCGCTAGGCAATAACATTCATGGGGCTTCGAAAGAAAAGGGGGAGAATGGAGGATTGCGTTGAGGGTCCGCACTTTGGCAATCATAAAACATAGCTCCAAACTCGAAAGTGGAGGACACATGAACAGCGCTAGGCAATAACATTCATGGGGCTCCGAAAAAGGGGCAGAATGGAGGATTTCCTTGAGGGTCCGCACTTAGGCAATCATGAAACATAGCTCCAAACTCGCAGGTGGACGACATATGAACAGCGCTAGGCAATAACATTCATGGGGCTTCGAAAGAAAAGGGGGAGAATTGAGGATTGCCTTGAGGGTCCGCACTTTGGCAATCATGAAACATAGCTCCAAACTCGAAAGTGGAGGACACATGAACAGCGCTAGGCAATAACATTCATGGCGCTCCGAAAAAAAGGGGGAGAATGGAGGATTGCCTTGAGGGTCCGCACTTAGGCAATCATGAAACATAGCTCCAAACTCGTAGGTGGAGGACACATGAACAGCGCTAGGCAATAACATTCATGGGGCTCCGAAAAAAGTGGGGAGAATGGAGGATTTCCTTGAGGGTCCGCACTTAGGCAATCATGAAACATAGCTCCAAACTCGAACGTGGAGGACACATGAACAGTGCTAGGCAATAACATTCATGGGGCTCCGAAAAAAGGGGAAGAATGGAGGATTGCCTTGAGGGTCCACACTTAGGAATTCATGAAACATAGCTCCAAACTCGAAAGTGAAGGACACATGAGCAGCGCTATGCAATAACATTCATGGGGCTCCGAAAAAGGGGGAGAATGGAGGATTGCCTTGAGGGTCTGCACTTAGGCAATCATGAAACATAGCTCCAAACTCGTAGATGGAGGACACATGAACAGCGGTAGGCAATAACATTCTTGGGGCTCCGAAAAAAGTGGAGAATGGAGGATTGCCTTGAGGGTCCGCACTTAGGCAATCATGAAACATAGCTCCAAACTCGAAGGTGGAGGACACATGAACAACGCTAGGCAATAACATTCATGGGGCTCCGAAAAAAAGGGGGAGAATGGAGGACTGCCTTGAGGGTCAGTAGTTAGGCAATCATGAAACATAGCTCCAGACTCGAAGGTGGAGCACACATGAACAGCGCTAGGCAATAACATTCATGGGGTTCCGAAAAAAAAACGGAGAATGGAGGATTTCCTTGAGGGTCCGCACTTAGGCAATCATGAAACATAGCTCCAAACTCGAAGGTGGAGGACACATGAACAGCGCTAGGCAATAACATTCATGGGGCTCCGAAAAAGGGGGAGAATGGAGGATTGCCTTGAGGGTCCGCACTTAGGCAATCATGAAACATAGCTCCAAACTCAGAGGTGGAGGACAAATGAACAGCGTTAGGCAATAACATTCATGGGGCTCCGAAAAAGGGGGAGAATGGAGGGTTGCCTTGAGGGTCCGCACTTTGGCAATCATGACACATAGCTCCAAACCTGAAAGTGGAGGACACATGAACAGCGCTAGGCAATAACATTCATGGGGCTCCGAAAAAAAGGGGGAGAATGGAGGATTGCCTTGAGGGTCCGCACTTAGGCAATCATGAAACATAGCTCCAAACTCGTAGGTGGAGGACACATGAACAGCGCTAGGCAATAACATTCATGGGGCTCCGACAAAAGTGGAGAGTGGAGGATTGCCTTGAGGGTCCGCACTTATGCAATCATGAAACATAGCTCCAAACTCGAAGATGGAGCACACATGAACAGCGCTAGGCAATAACATTCATGGGGCTCCGAAAAAAAGGGGGAGAATGGAGGACTGCCTTGAGGGTCAGCACTTAGGCAATCATGAAACATAGCTCCAGACTCGAAGGTGGAGCACACATGAACAGCGCTAGGCAATAACATTCATGGGGCTCCGAAAAAAAAACGGAGAATGGAGGATTTCCTTGAGGGTCCACACTTAGGCATTGATGAAACATAGCTCCAAACTCGAAAGTGAAGGACACATGAACAGCACTATGCAATAACATTCATGGGGCTTCGAAAAAAAAGGGGGAGAATTGAGGATTGCCTTGAGGGTCCGCACTTTGGCAATCATGAAACATAGCTTCAAACTCGAAGGTGGTCCGAAAAAAAAAGGGAGAATGGAGGATTTCCTTGAGGGTCCGCACTTAGGCAATCATGAAACATAGCTCCAAACTCGAACGTGGAGGACACATGAACAGCGCTAGGCAATAACATTCATGGGGCTCCGAAAAAAGGGGAAGAATGGAGGATTGGCTTGAGGGTCCGCACTTAGGCAATCATGAAACATAGCTCCAAACTCGAAAGTGAAGGACACATGAACAGCGCTATGCAATAACATTCATGGGGCTCCGAAAAAGGGGGAGAATGGAGGATTGCCTTGAGGGTCCGCACTTTGGCAATCATGAAACACAGCTCCAAACTCGAAGGTGGAGGACACATGAACAGCGCTAGGCAATAACATTCATGGGGCTTCGAAAGAAAAGGGGGAGAATGGAGGATTGGCTTGAGGGTCCGCACTTTGGCAATCATAAAACATAGCTCCAAACTCGAAAGTGGAGGACACATGAACAGCGCTAGGCAATAACATTCATGGGGCTCCGAAAAAGGGGCAAAATGGAGGATTTCCTTGAGGGTCCGCACTTAGGCAATCATGAAACATAGCTCCAAACTCGCAGGTGGACGACATATGAACAGCGCTAGGCAATAACATTCATGGGGCTTCGAAAGAAAAGGGGGAGAATTGAGGATTGCCTTGAGGGTCCGCACTTTGGCAATCATGAAACATAGCTCCAAACTCGAAAGTGGAGGACACATGAACAGCGCTAGGCAATAACATTCATGGCGCTCCGAAAAAAAGGGGGAGAATGGAGGATTGCCTTGAGGGTCCGCACTTAGGCAATCATGAAACATAGCTCCAAACTCGTAGGTGGAGGACACATGAACAGCGCTAGGCAATAACATTCATGGGGCTCCGAAAAAAGTGGAGAATGGAGGATTGCCTTGAGGATCCGCACTTAGGCAATCATGAAACATAGCTCCAAACTCGAAGGTGGAGGACACATGAACAACGCTAGGCAATAACATTCATGGGGCTCCAAAAAAAAAGGGGAGAATGGAGGATTTCCTTGAGGGTCCGCACTTAGGCAATCATGAAACATAGCTCCAAACTCGAACGTGGAGGACACATGAACAGTGCTAGGCAATAACATTCATGGGGCTCCGAAAAAAGGGGAAGAATGGAGGATTGCCTTGAGGGTCCACACATAGGAATTCATGAAACATAGCTCCAAACTCGAAAGTGAAGGACACATAAACAGCGCTATGCAATAACATTCATGGGGCTCCGAAAAAGGGGGAGAATGGAGGATTGCCTTGAGGGTCTGCACTTAGGCAATCATGAAACATAGCTCCAAACTCGTAGATGGAGGACACATGAACAGCGGTAGGCAATAACATTCTTGGGGCTCCGAAAAAAGTGGAGAATGGAGGATTGCCTTGAGGGTCCGCACTTAGGCAATCATGAAACATAGCTCCAAACTCGAAGGTGGAGGACACATGAACAACGCTAGGCAATAACATTCATGGGGCTCCGAAAAAAAAGGGGAGAATGGAGGATTTCCTTGAGGGTCCGCACTTATGCAATCATGAAACATAGCTCCAAACTCGAAGATGGAGCACACATGAACAGCGCTAGGCAATAACATTCATGGGGCTCCGAAAAAAAGGGGGAGAATGGAGGACTACCTTGAGGGTCAGCACTTAGGCAATCATGAAACATAGCTCCAGACTCGAAGGTGGAGCACACATGAACAGCGCTAGGCAATAACATTCATGGGGCTCCGAAAAAAAAACGGAGAATGGAGGATTTCCTTGAGGGTCCGCACTTAGGCATTGATGAAACATAGCTCCAAACTCGCAGGTGGAGGACACATGAACAGCGCTAGGCATTAACATTCATGGGGCTTCGAATGAAAAGGGGGAGAATTGAGGATTGCCTTGAGGGTCCGCACATTGGCAATCATGAAACATAGCTCAAAACTCGAAGGTGGAGGACACATGAACAGCGCTAGGCAATAACATTCACGGGGCTCCGAAAAAGGGGGAGAATGGAGGATTGCCTTGAGGGTCCGCACTTAGGCAATCATGAAACATAGCTCCAAACTCGAACGTGGAGGACACATGAACAGTGCTAGGCAATAACATTCATGGGGCTCCGAAAAAAGGGGAAGAATGGAGGATTGCCTTGAGGGTCCACACTTAGGAATTCATGAAACATAGCTCCAAACTCGAAAGTGAAGGACACATGAACAGCGCTATGCAATAACATTCATGGGGCTCCGAAAAAGGGGGAGAATGGAGGATTGCCTTGAGGGTCTGCACTTAGGCAATCATGAAACATAGCTCCAAACTCGTAGATGGAGGACACATGAACAGCGGTAGGCAATAACATTCTTGGGGCTCCGAAAAAAGTGGAGAATGGAGGATTGCCTTGAGGGTCCGCACTTAGGCAATCATGAAACATAGCTCCAAACTCGAAGGTGGAGGACACATGAACAACGCTAGGCAATAACATTCATGGGGCTCCGAAAAAACAGGGGAGAATGGAGGATTTCCTTGAGGGTCCGCACTTAGGCAATCATGAAACATAGCTCAAAACTCGAACGTGGAGGACACATGAAATGCGCTAGGCAATAACATTCATGGGGCTCCGAAAAAAGGGGAAGAATTGAGGATTGCCTTAATGGTCCGCACTTAGGCAATCATGAAACATAGCTCCAAACTCGTAGGTGGAGGACACATGAACAGCGCTAGGCAATAACATTCATGGGGCTCCGACAAAAGTGGAGAGTGGAGGATTGCCTTGAGGGTCCGCACTTATGCAATCATGAAACATAGCTCCAAACTCGAAGATGGAGCACACATGAACAGCGCTAGGCAATAACATTCATGGGGCTCCGAAAAAAAGGGGGAGAATGGAGGACTGCCTTGAGGGTCAGCACTTAGGCACTCCTGAAACATAGCTCCAGACTCGAAGGTGGAGCACACATGAACAGCGCTAGGCAATAACATTCATGGGGCTCCGAAAAAAAAACGGAGAATGGAGGATTTCCTTGAGGGTCCGCACTTAGGCATTGATGAAACATAGCTCCAAACTCGCAGGTGGAGGACACATGAACAGCGCTAGGCATTAACATTCATGGGGCTTCGAATGAAAAGGGGGAGAATTGAGGATTGCCTTGAGGGTCCGCACATTGGCAATCATGAAACATAGCTCAAAACTCGAAGGTGGAGGACACATGAACAGCGCTAGGCAATAACATTCACGGGGCTCCGAAAAAGGGGGAGAATGGAGGATTGCCTTGAGGGTCTGCACTTAGGCAATCATGAATCATAGCTCCAAACTCAGAGGTGGAGCACACATGAACAGCGCTAGGCAATAACATTCATGGGGCTCCGAAAAAATGGGGGAGAATGGAGGACTGCCTTGAGGGTCCGCACTTAGGCAATCATGAAACATAGCTCCAAACTCGAAGGTGGAGCACACATGAACAGCGCTAGGCAATAACATTCATGGGGCTCCGAAAAAAAAAGGGAGAATGGAGGATTACCTAGAGAGTCCGCACTTTGGCAATCATGAAACACAGCTCCAAACTCGAAGGTGGAGGACACATGAACAGCGCTAGGCAATAACATTCATGGGGCTCCGAAAAAGGGGGAGAATGGATAATTGCCTTGAGGGTCCGCACTTAGACAATCATGAAACATAGCTCCAAACTCGCAGGTGGAGGACACATGAACAGCGCTAGGCAATAACATTCATGGGGCTTCGAAAAAAAAGGGGGAGAATTGAGGATTGCCTTGAGGGTCCGCACTTTGGCAATCATGAAACATAGCTTCAAACTCGAAGGTGGAGGACACATGAATAGTGCTAGGCAATAACATTCATGGGGCTCCGAAAAAGGGGGAGAATGGAGAATTGCCATGAGGGTCCGCACTTAGGCAATCATGAAACATAGCTCCAAACTCGAAGGTGGAGGACACATGAACAATGCTAGGCAATAACATTCATGGGGATCCGAAAAAAAAAGGGAGAATGGAGGATTTCCTTGAGGGTCCACACTTAGGCAATCATGAAACATAGCTCCAAACTCGAACGTGGAGGACACATGAACAGCGCTAGGCAATAACATTCATGGGGCTCCGAAAAAAGGGGAAGAATGGAGGATTGGCTTGAGGGTCCGCACTTAGGCAATCATGAAACATAGCTCCAAACTCGAAAGTGAAGGACACATGAACAGCGCTATGCAACAACATTCATGGGGCTCCGAAAAATGGGGAGAATGGAGGATTGCCTTGAGGGTCCGCACTTTGGCAATCATGAAACACAGCTCCAAACTCGAAGGTGGAGGACACATGAACAGCGCTAGGCAATAACATTCATGGGGCTTCGAAAGAAAAGGGGGAGAATAGAGGATTGCCTTGAGGGTCCGCACTTTGGCAATCATAAAACATAGCTCCAAACTCGAAAGTGGAGGACACATGAACAGCGCTAGGCAATAACATTCATGGGGCTCCGAAAAAGGGGCAGAATGGAGGATTTCCTTGAGGGTCCGCACTTAGGCAATCATGAAACATAGCTCCAAACTCGCAGGTGGACGACATATGAACAGCGCTAGGCAATAACATTCATGGGGCTTCGAAAAAAAAGGGGGAGAATTGAGGATTGCCTTGAGGGTCCGCACTTTGGCAATCATGAAACATAGCTCCAAACTCGAAGGTGGAGGACACATGAACAACGCTAGGCAATAACATTCATGGGGCTCCAAAAAAAAAGGGGAGAATGGAGGATTTCCTGGAGGGTCCGCACTTAGGCAATCATGAAACATAGCTCCAAACTCGAACGTGGAGGACACATAAACAGTGCTAGGCAATAACATTCATGGGGCTCCGAAAAAAGGGGAAGAATGGAGGATTGCCTTGAGGGTCCACACTTAGGAATTCATGAAACATAGCTCCAAACTCGAAAGTGAAGGACACATGAACAGCGCTATGCAATAACATTCATGGGGCTCCGAAAAAGGGGGAGAATGGAGGATTGCCTTGAGGGTCTGCACTTAGGCAATCATGAAAAATAGCTCCAAACTCGTAGATGGAGGACACATGAACAGCGGTAGGCAATAACATTCTTGGGGCTCCGAAAAAAGTGGAGAATGGAGGATTGCCTTGAGGGTCCGCACTTAGGCAATCATGAAACATAGCTCCAAACTCGAAGGTGGAGGAGACATGAACAACGCTAGGCAATAACATTCATGGGGCTCCGAAAAAACATGGGAGAATGGAGGATTTCCTTGAGGGTCCGCACTTAGGCAATCATGAAACATAGCTCAAAACTCGAACGTGGAGGACACATGAAATGCGCTAGGCAATAACATTCATGGGGCTCCGAAAAAAGGGGAAGAATGGAGGATTGCCTTAAGGGTCCGCACTTAGGCAATCATGAAACATAGCTCCAAACTCGTAGGTGGAGGACACATGAACAGCGCTAGGCAATAACATTCATGGGGCTCCGACAAAAGTGGAGAGTGGAGGATTGCCTTGAGGGTCCGCACTTATGCAATCATGAAACATAGCTCCAAACTCGAAGATGGAGCACACATGAACAGCGCTAGGCAATAACATTCATGGGGCTCCGAAAAAAAGGGGGAGAATGGAGGACTGCCTTGAGGGTCAGCACTTAGGCAATCATGAAACATAGCTCCAGACTCGAAGGTGGAGCACACATGAACAGCGCTAGGCAATAACATTCATGGGGCTCCGAAAAAAAAACGGAGAATGGAGGATTTCCTTGAGGGTCCGCACTTAGGCATTGATGAAACATAGCTCCAAACTCGCAGGTGGAGGACACATGAACAGCGCTAGGCATTAACATTCATGGGGCTTCGAATGAAAAGGGGGAGAATTGAGGATTGCCTTGAGGGTCCGCACATTGGCAATCATGAAACATAGCTCAAAACTCGAAGGTGGAGGACACATGAACAGCGCTAGGCAATAACATTCACGGGGCTCCGAAAAAGGGGGAGAATGGAGGATTGCCTTGAGGGTCTGCACTTAGGCAATCATGAATCATAGCTCCAAACTCAGAGGTGGAGCACACATGAACAGCGCTAGGCAATAACATTCATGGGGCTCCGAAAAAATGGGGGAGAATGGAGGACTGCCTTGAGGGTCCGCACTTAGGCAATCATGAAACATAGCTCCAAACTCGAAGGTGGAGCACACATGAACAGCGCTAGGCAATAACATTCATGGGGCTCCGAAAAAAAAAGGGAGAATGGAGGATTACCTAGAGAGTCCGCACTTTGGCAATCATGAAACACAGCTCCAAACTCGAAGGTGGAGGACACATGAACAGCGCTAGGCAATAACATTCATGGGGCTCCGAAAAAGGGGGAGAATGGATAATTGCCTTGAGGGTCCGCACTTAGGCAATCACGAAACATAGCTCCAAACTCGCAGGTGGAGGACACATGAACAGCGCTAGGCAATAACATTCATGGGGCTTCGAAAAAAAAGGGGGAGAATTGAGGATTGCCTTGAGGGTCCGCACTTTGGCAATCATGAAACATAGCTTCAAACTCGAAGGTGGAGGACACATGAATAGTGCTAGGCAATAACATTCATGGGGCTCCGAAAAAGGGGGAGAATGGAGAATTGCCATGAGGGTCCGCACTTAGGCAATCATGAAACATAGCTCCAAACTCGAAGGTGGAGGACACATGAACAACGCTAGGCAATAACATTCATGGGGATCCGAAAAAAAAAGGGAGAATGGAGGATTTCCTTGAGGGTCCACACTTAGGCAATCATGAAACATTGCTCCAAACTCGAACGTGGAGGACACATGAACAGCGCTAGGCAATAACATTCATGGGGCTCCGAAAAAAGGGGAAGAATGGAGGATTGGCTTGAGGGTCCGCACTTAGGCAATCATGAAACATAGCTCCAAACTCGAAAGTGAAGGACACATGAACAGCGCTATGCAATAACATTCATGGGGCTCCGAAAAATGGGGAGAATGGAGGATTGCCTTGAGGGTCCGCACTTTGGCAATCATGAAACACAGCTCCAAACTCGAAGGTGGAGGACACATGAACAGCGCTAGGCAATAACATTCATGGGGCTTCGAAAGAAAAGGGGGAGAATAGAGGATTGCCTTGAGGGTCCGCACTTTGGCAATCATAAAACATAGCTTCAAACTCGAAGGTGGAGGACACATGAATAGTGCTAGGCAATAACATTCATGGGGCTCCGAAAAAGGGGGAGAATGGAGAATTGCCATGAGGGTCCGCACTTAGGCAATCATGAAACATAGCTCCAAACTCGTAGATGGAGGACACATGAACAGAGCTAGGCAATAACATTCATGGGGCTTCGAAAAAAAAGAGGGAGAATTGAGGATTCCCTTGAGGGTCCGCAATTTGGCAATCATGAAACATAGCTTCAAACTCGAAGGTGGAGGACACATGAACAGTGCTAGGCAATTACATTCGTGGGGCTCCAAAAAAGGAGGAGAATGGAGGATTGCCTTGAGGGTCCGCACTTAGGCAATCATGAAACATAGCTCCAAACTCGAAGGTGGAGGACACATGAACAGCGCTAGCCAATAACATTCATGGGGCTCCGAAAAAGGGGGAGAATGGAGGATTGCCTTGAGGGTCCGCACTTAGGCAACCATGAAACATAGCACCAAACTCGCAGGTGGAGGACACATGAACAGCGCTAGGCAATAACATTCGTGGGGCTTCGAAAGAAAAGGGGGAGAATTGAGGATTGCCTTGAGGGTCCGCACTTTGGCAATCATGAAACATAGCTTCAAACAAGAAGGTGGAGCACACATGAACAGCGCTAGGCAATAACATTCATGGGGCTCCGAAAAAAAGGGGGAGAATGGAGGAGTGCCTTGAGGGTCCGCACTCAGGCAATCATGAAACATAGCTCCAAACTCGAAGCTGGAGGACACATCAACAGCGCTAGGCAATAACATTCATGGGGCTCCGATAAAAAAAGGGAGAATGGAGGATTTCCTTGAGGGTCCGCACTTAGGCAATCATGAAACATAGCTCCAAACTCGAAGGTGGAGGACACATGAACAACGCTAGGCAATAACATTCATGGGGCTCCAAAAAAAAAGGGGAGAATGGAGGATTTCCTTGAGGGTCCGCACTTAGGCAATCATGAAACATAGCTCCAAACTCGAACGTGGAGGACACATGAACAGTGCTAGGCAATAACATTCATGGGGCTCCGAAAAAAGGGGAAGAATGGAGGATTGCCTTGAGGGTCCACACTTAGGAATTCATGAAACATAGCTCCAAACTCGAAAGTGAAGGACACATGAACAGCGCTATGCAATAACATTCATGGGGCTCCGAAAAAGGGGGAGAATGGAGGATTGCCTTGAGGGTCTGCACTTAGGCAATCATGAAACATAGCTCCAAACTCGTAGATGGAGGACACATGAACAGCGGTAGGCAATAACATTCTTGGGGCTCCGAAAAAAGTGGAGAATGGAGGATTGCCTTGAGGGTCCGCACTTAGGCAATCATGAAACATAGCTCCAAACTCGTAGGTGGAGGACACATGAACAGCGCTAGGCAATAACATTCATGGGGCTCCGAAAAAAAAAGGGAGAATGAAGGATTTCCTTGAGGGTCCACACTTAGGCAATCATGAAACATAGCTCCAAACTCGCAGGTGGAGGACACATGAACAGCGCTAGGCAATAACATTCATGGGGCTTCGAAAAAAAAGGGGGAGAATTGAGGATTGCCTTGAGGGTCCGCAATTTGGCAATCATGAAACATAGCTTAAAACTCGAAAGTGGAGGACACATGAACAGTGCAAGGCAATTACATTCGTGGGGCTCCGAAAAAGGGGGAGAATGGAGGATTGCCTTGAGGGTCCGCACTTAGGCAATCATGAAACATAGCTCCAACTCGAAGGTGGAGGACACATGAACAGCGCTAGGCATTAACATTCATGGGGCTCCGAAAAAGGGGGAGAATGGAGGATTGCCTTGAGGGTCCGCACTTAGGCAATCATGAAACATAGCTCCAAACTCGCAGGTGGAGGACACATGAACAGCGCTAGGCAATAACATTCATGGGGCTTCGAAGGAAATGCGGGAGAATTGAGGATTGCCTTGAGGGTCCGCACTTTGGCAATCATGAAACATAGCTCCAAACTCGAAAGTGGAGGACACATGAACAGCGCTAGGCAATAACATTCATGGGGCTCCGAAAAAAAGGGGGAGAATGGAGGATTGCCTTGAGGGTCCGCACTTAGGCAATCATGAAACATAGCTCCAAACTCAGAGGTGGAGGACACATGAACAGCGCTAGGCAATAACATTCATGGGGCTCCGAAAAAGGGGGAGAATGGAGGGTTGCCTTGAGGGTCCGCACTTAGGCAATCATGAAACATAGCTCCAAACTCGAAGATGGAGCACACATGAACAGCGCTAGGCAATAACATTCATGGGGCTCCGAAAAAAAGGGGGAGAATGGAGGAGTGCCTTGAGGGTCCGCACTCAGGCAATCATGAAACATAGCTCCAAACTCGAAGCTGGAGCACACATCAACAGCGCTAGGCAATAACATTCATGGGGCTCCGAAAAAAAAAGGGAGAATGGAGGATTTCCTTGAGGGTCCGCACTTAGGCAATCATGAAACATAGCTCCAAACTCGAATGTGGAGGACACATGAACAGCGCTAGGCAATAACATTCATGGGGCTCCAAAAAAAGTGGAGAATGGAGGATTGCCTTGAGGGTCCGCACTTAGGCAATCATGAAACATAGCTCCAAACTCGAAGATGGAGCACACATGAACAGCGCAAGGCAATAACATTCATGGGGCTCCAAAAAAAAGGGATAGAATGAAGGACTGCCTTGAGGGTCCGCACTTAGGCAATCATGAAACATAGCTCCAAACTCGCAGGTGGAGGACACATGAACAGCGCTAGGCAATAACATTCATGGGGCTTCGAAAAAAATGGGGGAGAATTGAGGATTCCCTTGAGGGTCCGCAATTTGGCAATTATGAAACATAGCTTCAAACTCGAAGGTGGAGGACACATGAACAGTGCTAGGCAATTACATTCGTGGGGCTCCAAAAAAGGGGGAGAATGGAGGATTGCCTTGAGGGTCCGCACTTAGGCAATCATGAAACATAGCTCCAAACTCGAAGGTGGAGGACACATGAACAGCGCTAGGCAATAACATTCATGGGGCTCCGAAAAAGGGGGAGAATGGAGGATTGCCTTGAGGGTCCGCACTTAGGCAACCATGAAACATAGCACCAAACTCGCAGGTGGAGGACACATGAACAGCGCTAGGCAATAACATTCGTGGGCTTCGAAAGAAAAGGGGGAGAATTGAGGATTGCCTTGAGGGTCCGCACTTTGGCAATCATGAAACATAGCTTCAAACAAGAGGGTGGAGCACACATGAACAGCGCTAGGCAATAACATTCATGGGGCACCGAAAAAGGGGGAGAATGGAGGATTGCCTTGAGGGTCCGCACTTAGGCAATCATGAAACATAGCTCCAAACTCGAAGATGGAGCACACATGAACAGCGCTAGGCAATAACATTCATTGGGCTCCGAAAAAAAGGGGGAGAATGGAGGAGTGCCTTGAGGGTCCGCACTCAGGCAATCATGAAACATAGCTCCAAACTCGAAGCTGGAGGACACATCAACAGCGCTAGGCAATAACATTCATGGGGCTCCGATAAAAAAAGGGAGAATGGAGGATTTCCTTGAGGGTCCGCACTTAGGCAATCATGAAACATAGCTCCAAACTCGAATGTGGAGGACACATCAACAGCGCTAGGCAATAACATTCATGGGGCTCCGAAAAAAGTGGAGAATGGAGGATTGACTTGAGGGTCTACACTTAGGCAATCATGAAACATAGCTCCAAACTCGAAGATGGAGCACACATGAACAGCGCAAGGCAATAACATTCATGGGGCTCCGAAAAAAAGGGGTAGAATGAAGGACTGCCTTGAGGGTCCGCACTTAGGCAATCATGAAACATAGCTCCAAACTCGCAGGTGGAGGACACATGAACAGCGCTAGGCAATAACATTCATGGGGCTTCGAAAGAAAAGGGGGAGAATTGAGGATTGCCTTGAGGGTCCGCACTTTGGCAATCATGAAACATAGCTTCAAACTCGAAGGTGGAGCACACATGAACAGCGCTAGGCAATAACATTCATGGGGCACCGAAAAAGGGGGAGAATGGAGGATTGCCTTGAGGGTCCGCACTTAGGCAATCATGAAACATAGCTCCAAACTCGAAGATGGAGCACACATGAACAGCGCTAGGCAATAACATTCGTAGGGCTCCGAAAAAAAGGGGGAGAATGGAGGAGTGCCTTGAGGGTCCGCACTCAGGCAATCATGAATCATAGCTCCAAACTCGAAGCTGGAGGACACATCAACAGCGCTAGGCAATAACATTCATGGGGCTCCGAAAAAAAAAGGGAGAATGGAGGATTTCCTTGAGGGTCCGCACTTAGGCAATCATGAAACATAGCTCCAAACTCGAATGTGGAGGACACATGAACAGCGCTAGGCAATAACATTCATGGGGCTCCGAAAAAAGTGGAGAATGGAGGATTGCCTTGAGGGTCCGCACTTAGGCAATCATGAAACATAGCTCCAAACTCGAAGATGGAGCACACATGAACAGCGCAAGGCAATAACATTCATGGGGCTCCAAAAAAAAGGGATAGAATGAAGGACTGCCTTGAGGGTCCGCACTTAGGCAATCATGAAACATAGCTCCAAACTCGCAGGTGGAGGACACATGAACAGCGCTAGGCAATAACATTCATGGGGCTTCGAAAAAAATGGGGGAGAATTGAGGATTCCCTTGAGGGTCCGCAATTTGGCAATTATGAAACATAGCTTCAAACTCGAAGGTGGAGGACACATGAACAGTGCTAGGCAATTACATTCGTGGGGCTCCAAAAAAGGGGGAGAATGGAGGATTGCCTTGAGGGTCCGCACTTAGGCAATCATGAAACATAGCTCCAAACTCGAAGGTGGAGGACACATGAACAGCGCTAGGCAATAACATTCATGGGGCTCCGAAAAAGGGGGAGAATGGAGGATTGCCTTGAGGGTCCGCACTTAGGCAACCATGAAACATAGCACCAAACTCGCAGGTGGAGGACACATGAACAGCGCTAGGCAATAACATTCGTGGGGCTTCGAAAGAAAAGGGGGAGAATTGAGGATTGCCTTGAGGGTCCGCACTTTGGCAATCATGAAACATAGCTTCAAACTCGAAGGTGGAGCACACATGAACAGCGCTAGGCAATAACATTCATGGGGCACCGAAAAAGGGGGAGAATGGAGGATTGCCTTAAGGGTCCGCACTTAGGCAATCATGAAACATAGCTCCAAACTCAAAGGTGGAGGACACATGAACAGCGCTAGGCAATAACATTCATGGGGCTCCGAAAAAAAAGGGGAGAATTGAGGATTTCCTTGAGGGTCCGCACTTAGGGAATCATGAAACATAGCTCCAAACTCGAAGTTGGAGGACACATGAACAGCGCTAGGCAATAACATTCATGGGGCTCCGAAAAAAAAGGGGAGAATGGAGGATTTCCTTGAGGGTCCGCACTTAGGGAATCATGAAACATAGCTCCAAACTCGAAGTTGGAGGACACATGAACAGCGCTAGGCAATAACATTCATGGGGCTCCGAAAAAGGGGGAGAATGGAGGATTGCCTTGAGGGTCCGCACTTAGGCAATAATGAAACATAGCTCCAAACTTGCAGGTGGAGGACACATGAACAGCGCTAGGCAATAACATTCATGGGGCTCCGAAAGAAAGGGGGAGAATGGAGGATTGCCTTGAGGGTCCGCACGTGTGCAATCATGAAACATAGCTCTAAACTCGAAGTTGGAGGACACATGAACAGCGCTAGGCAATAACGTTCATGGGGCTCCGAGAAAAGGGGGAGAATGGAGGATTTCCTTAAGGTTCCGCACTTAGGCAATCATGAAACATAGCTCCAAACTCGAAGGTGGAGGACACATGAACAGCGCTAGGCAATAACATTCATGGGGCTCCGAAAAAGGGGGAGAATGGAAGATTGCCTAGAGGGTCCGCACTTAGGCAATCATGAAACATAGCTCCAAACTCGAAGGTGGAGGACACATGAACAGCGCTAGGCAATAACATTCATGGGGCTCCGAAAAAAAGGGGGAGAATGGAGGATTGCCTTCAGGGTCCGCACTTAGGCAATCATTTAACATTGCTCCAAACTCGAAGGTGGAGGACACATGAACAGCGCTAGGCAATAACATTCATGGGGCTCCGAAAAAGGGGGTTGGCAGGTGTCGCAACCTACCCTTCGGCGGGAGGGCGACGCGTGACTCGCGGGATGCGTGTTCCACGAAAGGAATACGCGCGGAGTCGCCACCAACGTTTATTTGAGGAAAACGTCGGAAAAACCGGAAAAGACGCGATCTACGAACTTTTTAGTGAAAGGTTCGGGAGTTGTATTTACGCACGGGGAAGGTATTAGCACCCCACACGTCCGTCCCAAAGGACGGCAGCCTTTAATCGAATGTGCAAACATGACTTTGATTTTTATGTTCCCTTTTATATTCTTATATCCTTTATACCCTTTTTATATTTTTTCTTTTTTGTGGTCGACAAGGGTGTTTCCCTTTGCTCCTACGTATTCCTCAATTTGTGATGAGGAAATCAGACCTACGTAGTTCTTTCTTATTAAAGTGTTTGGTTAAGTTGTTTTTGTCCTTTTTTGCAAAATATGTTTTTATTGAACAAAAGGTCATTTAAGGTGTTGAACCATTAAACGGTCTTTTGATTTTGAAAGGAGAGAAACGTTAAGGCGTTGGACCATTAACGATCTCTTGTTTTTGAAAGGAGAGAAACGTTAAGGCATTGGACCATTAACGATCTCTTGGGGTGGTCGACAAAAGCGGGGCTTTTGCTCCTACGTATCCTCCATGAGGAACTCAGACCTACGTAGTTCTTTCTTATCAAGCGATTCTTTTTTACTTAAGTGGTGATCATTTTAAGGCGTTGGACCTTAAAAATGATCCATTTTACTTAGTGAGAAATTGAAATGACAAACTTCAAAAGCCTATTTTTGTGGACGAGCTTGACTAGGCGAGTTGATTTTAGCCTTAGTTTCACCTTAGTTATTAATCAATTCGATTAAGAATGAGAAATCCCAAAGAGAAAACGTCCGATTGATTTTCCGCTTTATTTTACTAAAAGATGTTTTTTTTGATTATTATATTATTTTTACCTCTTTTTTGATTTCCAACGTGGTTACGGCATGACCGAACGGTCGGAATTTATTTTAACCGAAGTTAGTGGATAATACAATTCAAACGTTCGGTGGAAATTTATTTTATTTTTAAGTTAAGCGAGAAACGACTTAAGTAAAATGGCTTAAGCACGTCAAGAGGGGGTATAAAAAGTAAACAAAACGAGAATAAAAATGCACGAAACACAATGTGGACCACTACGGGTACATAGAATGAATCGAAAAGCTTGGTTCGAGGTACTTACCCGTTGAAGATCGAAGAACGATGAAGAACGAATGAAGAACGTCGAAGAACGGTTCAAACCTTTGCGAGATCCCTCACGGAAAACGTTACGGAAACGTTTCGGAAGCGCCTCGGCTTAGATTTTCTTCACGGAAACAATTTTTCCAAGCAAATTCGAAAGAGAGAAGTGCCTAAGGGGCTGGATCCCTTCCTTCTTGCATTCCTCCCCTATTTATAGCAAAATAGGGGAGGTGGTTGCCGCCCAGCTCGCCCAGGCGAGCTCAGCTCGCCCAGGCGAGCAGGGTTGCTTCCTCCAGAAGCAACCGCCTTCTGGAGGAATCTTCTGGAGGGCCCAAATGGGCCTGGGTGCTATTTGCACCCCCATTTTTACTAAGTACACCCCCCTCTGCTGTTTTTTGGTGATTCTTTTTTCGTAAAGTTACGGAAACTTACGAATTTCGTAACGATACTTGTTTTCTTTCCGTAATGTTACGGAACCTTGCGGATTACATAATCATCCCCTCTTTGACTTACGGAATGTTACGGAACCTCACTTAATTATGCAACGATGCTTCCATTTGATTTCCGATGTGTCACGGAAACTTACGGATTGTGCATCAACATTTTTTTGGTTTTTCGGCATGTCCTGGAATTTCATAAATTGCCTAATGATGGGTGCCAAGCACCTCACAAGGACCAAAGAATGGTCGCATGTCATCCAGCAAAGGTCCCCGGACGAAATTAGGGTATGACAGTTGCCCCTCTTTACTTGTCTTTTATTGGAGATAAAAGAAAAGTAAAGATAAGACACTAATTTCGTCCCTCTCGATTTGACGAGAGTCGCGGGTGACCATAAAATCTCCACATGCAAATGACTTGTTGTTCCCAGAATTTCACAAATTGCCTAATGATGGGTGCCAAGCACCTCACAAGGACCAAAGAATGGTCGCATGTCATCAAGCAAAGGTCCCCGAAAATCAGTGTATGACACTAATTTCGCTCCTCTCGGTTGACGAGAGTCGCGGGTGACCGCGACTTGTCGTTCCTAGGATTTCACAAATTGCCTAATGATGGGTGCCAAGCACCTCACAAGGACCAAAGAATGGTCACATGTCATCAAGCAAAGGTCCCCGAAAATCAGTGTATGACACTAATTTCGCTCCTCTCGGTTGACGAGAGTCGCGGGTGACCGTGACTTGTCGTTCCTAGGATTTCACAAATTGCCTAATGATGGGTGCCAAGCACCTCACAAGGACCAAAGAATGGTCACATGTCATCAAGCAAAGGTCCCCGAAAATCAGTGTATGACACTAATTTCGCTCCTCTCGGTTGACGAGAGTCGCGGGCGACCATGAAATTTCCGCATGTAAATGACTTTGTTGTTCCCGGAGGAACAAAAGGTGCAGAAGACTGTGTCAGCCCCTGCATGCTACCAAGCGTTCTGTCTTACAGATAGCAAAAGAATGGGTGCGAATAACCATAAGGTATCTCCACGTATCATGGGTGCAGAATGACCAAACTTGGTCTCTGCTTGTCATCGGGCCCGCCGCCTCTGGATGACAAAGGGGTGCGGATAACCGTAAGGTATCTCCGCGTATCATGGGTGCAGAATGACCAAACTTGGTCTCTGCTTGTCATCGGGCCCGCCGCCTCTGGATGACAAAGGGGTGCGGATAACCGTAAGGTATCTCCGCGTATCATGGGTGCAGAATGACCAAACTTGGTCTCTGCTTGTCATCGGGCCCGCCGCCTCTGGATGACAAAGGGGTGCGGATAACCGTAAGGTATCTCCGCGTATCATGGGTGCAGAATGACCAAACTTGGTCTCTGCTTGTCATCGGGCCCGCCGCCTCTGGATGACAAAAGGGTGCGGATAACCGTAAGGTATCTCCGCGTATCATGGGTGCAGAATGACCAAACTTGGTCTCTGCTTGTCATCGGGCCCGCCGCCTCTGGATGACAAAAGGGTGCGGATAACCGTAAGGTATCTCCGCGTATCATGGGTGCAGAATGACCAAACTTGGTCTCTGCTTGTCATCGGGCCCGCCGCCTCTGGATGACAAAAGGGTGCGGATAACCGTAAGGTATCTCCGCGTATCATGGGTGCAGAATGACCAAACTTGGTCTCTGCTTGTCATCGGGCCCGCCGCCTCTGGATGACAAAGGGGTGCGGATAACCGTAAGGTATCTCCGCGTATCATGGGTGCAGAATGACCAAACTTGGTCTCTGCTTGTCATCGGGCCCGCCGCCTCTGGATGACAAAAGGGTGCGGATAACCGTAAGGTATCTCCGCGTATCATGGGTGCAGAATGACCAAACTTGGTCTCTGCTTGTCATTGGGCCCGCCGCCTCTGGATGACAAAAGGGTGCGGATAACCGTAAGGTATCTCCGCGTATCATGGGTGCAGAATGACCAAACTTGGTCTCTGCTTGTCATCGGGCCCGCCGCCTCTGGATGACAAAAGGGTGCGGATAACCGTAAGGTATCTCCGCGTATCATGGGTGCAGAATGACCAAACTTGGTCTCTGCTTGTCATCGGGCCCGCCGCCTCTGGATGACAAAAGGGTGCGGATAACCGTAAGGTATCTCCGCGTATCATGGGTGCAGAATGACCAAACTTGGTCTCTGCTTGTCATCGGGCCCGCCGCCTCTGGATGACAAAGGGGTGCGGATAACCGTAAGGTATCTCCGCGTATCATGGGTGCAGAATGACCAAACTTGGTCTCTGCTTGTCATCGGGCCCGCCGCCTCTGGATGACAAAAGGGTGCGGATAACCGTAAGGTATCTCCGCGTATCATGGGTGCAGAATGACCAAACTTGGTCTCTGCTTGTCATCGGGCCCGCCGCCTCTGGATGACAAAAGGGTGCGGATAACCGTAAGGTATCTCCGCGTATCATGGGTGCAGAATGACCAAACTTGGTCTCTGCTTGTCATCGGGCCCGCCGCCTCTGGATGACAAAAGGGTGCGGATAACCGTAAGGTATCTCCGCGTATCATGGGTGCAGAATGACCAAACTTGGTCTCTGCTTGTCATCGGGCCCGCCGCCTCTGGATGACAAAGGGGTGCGGATAACCGTAAGGTATCTCCGCGTATCATGGGTGCAGAATGACCAAACTTGGTCTCTGCTTGTCATCGGGCCCGCCGCCTCTGGATGACAAA